>NC_088415.1:91111059-91221059 GCF_034236695.1 Oncorhynchus nerka
CAAAGAGAGAGAGTTCATGACACAGAAAGCCAACAGTCTTGTGTACTGTTGTGTTTAAACTCAGCTCAAGAAATTGGATCAAATCGGGAGACATTTATTTTTCATGCGAATATTCTGATTGGTTGAGGTTGAGTTGTTAATCCGCTGTTCTTTAAATAAAAAAATGTGTACGATTATTTTAAATATGATTTTTTTACAATACAGAACATACACACATATGAATGACAGCATTCAAATGCACACAAATATTAACAATGTCACACCTATCCAGAATCCCCTGCTCACACCCTTATCTCCAGCGCCTGCATCACTCTCTACCTCGTGGTTTCAAACAGCATCATTTTTTATTTCGCTCCGTCGTCCACATGCACTTTCAACATTTATGGGGTTTTTTTTCAAGATGATTGACGAGAAAAGAATGCCATGTCTTGAAATATGCAAACAGATTCAAATGTAACATTTACATTGTGGAACTAACTTCTACTTCTGACAGCCAACTTTTGAACTGTGCCCCATAACATTTGGACTTGGTAGCATTCCCAGAAGGCACGGATTATTGAGTTACTGTTAGATTTAGGGGGGCAGTGAGTTTACAATATTGGTCAGGTACAATGCTTTCGGAAAGCATTCAGACCCCATGACTTTTTTTCCACATGTTGTTACGTTACAGCCTAATTCTAAAATGTATTAAATATTTTTTTCCCATCATCAATCTACACACCCCATAATAACAAAGCAAAAACTGTTTTTTAGACATTTTTGCAAGTGTATTAAAAATAAAATACAGAAATACCTTATTTACATCAATATTCAGACCCTTTGCTATGAGTCTCAACATTGAGCTCAGGTGCATCCTGTTTCTATTGATACTCCTTGAGATGTTTCTACAACTTGATTGGAGTCCACCTGTGGTAAATTCAATTGATTGGACATGATTTGGAAAGGCACACACTTGTCTATATAAGGTCCCACAGTTGACAGTTCATGTCAGAGCAAAAACAAAGCCACGAGGTTGAAGGAATTGACAACCGTAGAGCTCTGAGACAGGATTATGTCAATGCACAGATCTGGGGAAGTGTACCAAACAATTTATGCAGCCAAAACAGCCAAAACACAGTGGCCTCCATCATTCTTAAATGGAAGAAGTTTGGAACCAACAAGAATCTTCCTAGAGCTGGCCTCCCGGCTAAACTGAGCAATCAGGGGGGAAGGGCCTTGGTTAGGGAGGTGACCAAGACCCCAATGGTCACTCTGACATAGTTCCAGAGTTCCTCTGCGGAGATGGGAGAACCTTCCAGAAGGACAACCATCTCTGCAACTCTCCACCATTCAGGGCTGTATGGTAAAGGGGCCAGATAGAAGCCTCTCCTCAGTAAAAAAGCACATGACAGTTTGCCAAAGGGCACCTTAAGGACTTTCAGACCATGAGAAATTAGATTCTCTGGCCTAATGAAACCAAGATTAAACTGTTTGGCCTGAATGCCAAGCGTCACATCTGGAGGAAACCTTGCACCATCCCTACGGTGAAGCATGGTGGTGGCAGCATCCTGCTGTGGGGAGGTTTTTAGCGGGATGGACTGGGAGATGACTGAGCAAAGTACAGAGAGATCCTTGATGAAAACCTGCTCCAGAGCGCTCAGGACAGCAGACTGAAGCAAAGGTTCACCTTCCAACAGCACAACGACCCTAAGCACAGAACCAAGACAACACAGAAGGGGCTTCGGGACAAGTTTCTTAATGTCCTTGAGTGGCCCAGCCAGAGCCCAGACTTGAACCTGATCGAACATTTCTGGAGAGACCTGAAAATAGCAGCGACGCTCCCCATCCAACCTGACAGAGCTTGAGAGGATCTGCAGAGAAGAATGGGAGAAACTCCCCAAATACAGATGTGCCAAGCTTGTAGCGCCATACCAAAGAAGACTCAAGGCTGTAATCGCTGCCAAAGGTGTTTCAACGAAGTGCTGAGTAAAGAGTCTGAATACTTATGTAACATGATATTTCAATACTTGAAATCTTTTGTTTTTTGCATGGTTGTTTTCAATTTCTTTCTCTTCCTCTTTTTTTCTCTTTTGTTCATTTTGTTGGATGTTGGTGCAGTGGGGGTCAGGGGGGTAATGGAATTATTTTATTTTTAATGTGTGGGAGGGGGTTCTCAGATGGTTGAGGGGAACCTCTCGGGGAACTGTGGTGGGGGATCTTGGAGGGCTGGTGGTCTGGCGGTTGGATGCTTGGGCTGGTGGCTGATGGTGGCCATTTTTTTACCTTGTGGGAAATCCTAAATTTAATCCGAAATGTACATATATCCATTTATCCATTTTCATACATTTGCAAATTTTTTCATAAAATCTGTTTTTTGCTTTGTCATTATGGGGTATTGTGTGGAGGTTGATGAAGGGAAAATAGTTTTAAGAATAAGGCTGTAACGTAACAAAATGTTAAAAAAAAGTCAAGGGGTCTAAATACTTTCCGAAGGGCACTGTATATCAGAAGATCATCTGCTAATAAGTTTAGTTTTTATTCCTGATGCCTGTTAGGTTTGAGTCCTGTCTAATTCTTTCTGCAAGCAGTTCAACTGCCAGTGCAAACCAGAGTGGAGAGAGAGGACATTTTCAGCTGGAAAGTTGAATGTCATTCAAGGTGGTCAGAAGCCTTTTCACTATCAATTTATTTATAAATCCATGTCTTGTTATTTAGCGTACTGTGTTAAATTGAAACATGTTCTTGTAATTGTTTGTAAGTGTCTATTTTTAATAAACCCTGTTTGATTGATATGTATCAAGTCTGGTAAGTCTGGTAAGACTGTTGCTTATGAGCGTTGTTATTATTTTATTGTCACATATATTAAACATTTGAGTCTCTAATTAGCATTGGTGACTCTCCAGATTAAATTTTGAACTTTGAACTTTTGAAGAGTATAAGATTATAATTTCCCTAATGTTTTAAAACATCCCCGATTATATCAGGGGGTTGGTTTTACTTTGTCCTTTAATAACCTCTTGAAACTACCCCTCCCTGATCTGGGATAATTGTCATCAACTACACTAATTAGCATAACGCAACGGACAAAAAATCTTTCTAGAAAATATTCATTTTCATGAAATCACAAGTGAAATATAGTGAAACACAGCTGTCATCACCCTGTCATCTCAGATTTTGAAATTATGCTTTACAGCCAAAGCAAGACAAAGCATTTGTGTACGTTTATCAATAGCCTAGCATAGCATTACGTCCAGCTAGCAGCAGGCAGCTTGGTCTCGAAAATCAGAAAAGCAATCAAATTAAATATTTTATCTTTGATGAGCTTCGGATGCTTTCACTCACGAGACTCCCAGTTAGACAGCAAATGTTCATTTTGTTCCATAAAGATTATTCTTATAGCCGAAATAACTCTGATTATGATTAATGATTGGCTGAAATAATGAATGGGCTGGACATGCCGATGAGTTTCCGATTGGTCTGCCATGTAGCATGCTTCTGTCTATAAAATGAGCTGCACGTTATATATGTATCCTTTCTACTGCAGTTTTTTTCCAGAAACATATGACGTTAGTCATGGAGAACTGCAATGTGTTGCTGCTGCTCACAATAACATTGCAGCCCTGAACTATCGACAAAGGTCAGTGGGAAAATTGACTACTTTCTGGAGGGCGATTCTTATAGCATTGCTTGCGGTCAGTGTGAACCAGAGTTGTACAAACAAAACGGAAACTACACAGGATGTCTTTTTTATAGAAAAGGGGTTGTAGACTGCTGTGAATCATTCTTCCATGGGTAAGAGTCTAGATACCGTTTCAGATATAATACGTTTCTAATTTTGTCAGAAAGTTGTTTTCATTGCAAGTTAAAGATTACTGTTAGCTAAATAGCTAGCCTCACAAGTCCTCAACTGGCAGTTTCATTCTATAGTATCCGCAAAACACTAGTTCCTCTGTCCAGTCTCAACGTCAACAGTGAAGAGGCAACTCCGGGATGCTGGCCTTCTAGGCAGAGTTCCTCTGTCCAGTCTCAACGTCAACAGTGAAGAGGCGACTCCTGGATGCTGGCCTTCTAGGCAGAGTTCCTCTGTCCAGTCTCAACGTCAACAGTGAAGAGGCGACTCCGGGATGCTGGCCTTCTAGGCAGAGTTCCTCTGTCCAGTCTCAACGTCAACAGTGAAGAGGCGACTCCGGGATGCTGGCCTTCTAGGCAGAGTTCCTCTGTCCAGTCTCAACGTCAACAGTGAAGAGGCGACTCCTGGATGCTGGCCTTCTAGGCAGAGTTCCTCTGTCCAGTCTCAACGTCAACAGTGAAGAGGCGACTCCGGGATGCTGGCCTTCTAGGCAGAGTTCCTCTGTCCAGTCTCAACGTCAACAGTGAAGAGGCGACTCCGGGATGCTGTCCTTCTAGGCAGAGTTCCTCTGTCCAGTCTCAACGTCAACAGTGAAGAGGCGACTCCTGGATGCTGGCCTTCTAGGCAGAGTTCCTCTGTTCAGTCTCAATGTCAACAGTGAAGAGGCGACTCCTGGATGCTGGCCTTCTAGGCAGAGTTCCTCTGTCCAGTCTCAACGTCAACAGTGAAGAGGCGACTCCGGGATGCTGGCCTTCTAGGGAGAGTTCCTCTGTCCAGTCTCAACGTCAACAGTGAAGAGGCGACTCCAGGATGCTCTCCTTCTAGGCAGAGTTCCTCTGTCCAGTCTCAACATCAACAGTGAAGAGGCGACTCCGGGATGCGTTCCTCTGTCCAGTGTCTGTGCTCTTTAGCACATCTTAATCTTTTCTTTTTATTGGCCAGTCTGAGATGGCTTTTTCTTTGCAACTCTGCCTAGAAGGCCAGCATCCCGGAGTTGCCGTTGAGACGGGTGTTTTGCCGGTACTATATAACGAAACTGCCAGTTGAGGACTTAAGAGGTGTCTGTTTCTCAAACTAGACACTCTAATGTACTTGTCCTCTTGCTCAGTTGTGGACTGGGGCCTCCCACTCTGCTTTCTATTCTGGTTAGAGCCAGATACATTTCTTCACCAACTACAGAGTTGGGGAAACATGTGTGGACCTAAATTGTGATAACTGGCCAAAACAATAACGAGTTTGTGCTCTGGTATTGTGCCTGGCGGACCTTGCACAAGCTCCACCACAGTCTGGACCTTCACTTCCTGATCACAGGCCACATCAGGTAGCGCTTCAGAAAGACCAGAGTTGTCTGAGATTGCTGGTGTTGTGAAGGACAGCACTGTGACAGGGGTCGACATCCCACAGCTGGTTGGACTTGAGGACGGTACGGTACTGGAGGAAAGCTACAGTATGGCTGGAAACAACACATGACTCAGCACTTCAGGCCGCTGCCTCATATCAAGCAGTACCAGCACTTCAGGTGAACATCATTCTCATTGCATTGTATGAGGTTATTTTTCTTATCTTATCTTGGGAGGTAAATTTATGTTATGCAATGTTGTAATGTCATATTGTTGTTTGTTATTTCCTGTTTTACAGTTTCAGCTGCTGAGCAACATTGACATCCTTCCTCCCATAAATTGTCTGCCTGTACAAGCACCAGCTGGACTGGACACATCTAGACAAACTTATATTTTTGAGAAGATCCGGGAGTATTGCAACGAAGAGGCCATGGACATCACATGCCCGGCACAAAAGTCAAGGGCAGAAATAGCCTCTCCGAATATAGATTCCCTTGTTCGTGCCTGGTTCAGATGGACCAGTTCATCACTGGGGGAGAGTTCCCAGTCATCAACCCTATCTGTTCACATGACTCTCTGACAGACCAGTTCATCACTGGGTTCCCAGTCATCAACCCTATCTGTTCACATGACTCTCTGACAGACCAGTTCATCACTGGGTTCCCAGTCATCAACCCTATCTGTTCACATGACTCTCTGACAGACCAGTTCATCACTGGGTTCCCAGTCATCAACCCTATCTGTTCACATGACTCTCTGACAGACCAGTTCATCACTGGGTTCCCAGTCATCAACCCTATCTGTTCACATGACTCTCTGACAGACCAGTTCATCACTGGGTTCCCAGTCATCAACCCTATCTGTTCACATGACTCTCTGACAGACCAGTTCATCACTGGGTTCCCAGTCATCAACCCTATCTGTTCACATGACTCTCTGACAGACCAGTTCATCACTGGGTTCCCAGTCATCAACCCTATCTGTTCACATGACTCTCTGACAGACCAGTTCATCACTGGGTTCCCAGTCATCAACCCTATCTGTTCACATGACTCTCTGACAGACCAGTTCATCACTGG
The DNA here is from genome assembly GCF_034236695.1 of Oncorhynchus nerka. Lineage (NCBI taxonomy): Eukaryota > Metazoa > Chordata > Actinopteri > Salmoniformes > Salmonidae > Oncorhynchus > Oncorhynchus nerka. The sequence continues at coordinate 91,117,308 of NC_088415.1, forward strand.
GTTCCCAGTCATCAACCCTATCTGTTCACATGACTCTCTCCTAACACACACACCATACATTGCTGCTACTATTATTTTTTTATCCTACTGCTCAGCCACTTTACCCCTGATTTTACCCCTGTACATAACTAGCTCATCTATCACCAGTATCACTGATATGGTTATTGATATTGTGCTTCTTCATATTATATTATATTATATTATTTTGTTATTTCTCTACTGGCATTGACACTTTTTTATATATATATATTGACACTATCTATTTTCTATATTGCTACTATGTTATCTAATGTTTATAAAATATTTTTATCAGGACACTTTGTTAACATGTATTTTTTCCTCATTGTAGACTACTACTTTTAGCACTTTTAGTCTTAATCTTTACTACACTACTCACTGTTTAGCACATGACCTCACATATGGATCCATAGAATGATGGGTGGGTCTGGCTTTGAGAGGGTGTGGACAATGCTGAATGGGTGTAGACAAAGAAACTCACCAGTCGGTGTACCAAAACATTCTCAAAGGTGGGGTTATACCTTTTTTTTTTTACTATCGAAGCAGAATTACTTTCCCATTGTTTCTCAAAGGCAGTGTATCATATACCATTTTGTAGAGTCTCTACTTTTATCCAATGTAAAAAAAAAATTTAAAAAGATGTTTGCTACATAAGACTGAATCAAGGCGGTCGGTCACATTTTGGGAAATAAAATGTAGTCAGTTCTCGATTTTTTTTTATTTTACTAGGCAAGTCAGTTAAGAACAAATTCTTATTTTCAATGACGGCCTAGGAACAGGGGGTTAACTGCCTGTTCAGGGGCAGGACGACAGCTCAGGGATTTGAACTTGTTACTAGTCCAATGCTCTAACCACTAGGCTACCCTGCCGCCCCATAGCTTTTGTATTTGAGAATAATAATCTCTAGGTGTCCTGTAAATGATTTTTTACAGATAAAATTGTTCATCCTCTTTAGAGTCGTCCTTAATTTTTTAAAAATTGCTAACGTCTGCCTAACTTACCGAATGTATTATTTCAGTCGCCTGCTAAAATAATAACAGTTTGTGTTTGATGTCATATAGCGTGAATTCTATCTAACAACACCAGATTTTCCCCTTGTTGGATATACAATGAAAGGTACAATTTAGGTACAATTCAACATTAGAAAACGGTCTTCTTTGTCTGTGTGCTGGGATATAAGGGGAAGTGTGTATTTGTATTGATCAGGATGCCTACACCTCTGCTGTTACTACAGTAGGTGGCAGTATAGACCTCTACCTACACCTCTGCTGTTACTACAGTAGGTGGCAGTATAGACCTCTACCTACACCTCTGCTGTTACTACAGTAGGTGGCAGTATAGACCTCTACCTACACCTCTGCTGTTACTACAGTAGGTGGCAGTATAGAACTCTACCTACACCTCTGCTGTTACTACAGTAGGTGGCAGTATAGACCTCTACCTACACCTCTGCTGTTACTACAGTAGGTGGCAGTATAGACCTCTACCTACACCTCTGCTGTTACTACAGTAGGTGGCAGTATAGACCTCTACCTACACCTCTGCTGTTACTACAGTAGGTGGCAGTATAGACCTCTACCTACACCTCTGCTGTTACTACAGTAGGTGGCAGTATAGACCTCTACCTACACCTCTGCTGTTACTACAGTAGGTGGCAGTATAGACCTCTACCTACACCTCTGCTGTTACTACAGTAGGTGGCAGTATAGACCTCTACCTACACCTCTGCTGTTACTACAGTAGGTGGCAGTATAGACCTCTACCTACACCTCTGCTGTTACTACAGTAGGTGGCAGTATAGACCTCTACCTACACCTCTGCTGTTACTACAGTAGGTGGCAGTATAGACCTCTACCTACACCTCTGCTGTTACTACAGTAGGTGGCAGTATAGACCTCTACCTACACCTCTGCTGTTACTACAGTAGGTGGCAGTATAGACCTCTCCTCTCCATATGTATTAAACATCGGTGATGATGTTTTAGTTTTCATTCATTCATTTCTTGGAAATTAAAATAATAGTGTAATGTAATAGTGGGTCTACTTCGGGAGTGTGGGTCCACCGACAGACTGATGTGAAATGAGTGGAGGCCCCCACACATACTTCAGAGAAGTGTCTGATGCATTGTGGTATAGTTAAATCCTTCCTTCTCTCTCTCTCCCAAGCAAAACCCATCCCTCTCCACCTCCCCCTCGCAGTGTTCTCCCCCTTTTTATCCCACCCAAACCAAGCTTGTCTCTACCTCACACTCTTGCCAACCCTTACCCTTAACCACCCAGACCAAGCTTGTCCCAACCTTCCATATTTTCCCACACTTCCTACCTCTCAGACACACTTAAATCCATCCATCCATCCATCCACCCACCCACCCACCCACCCACCCACCCACCCACCCACCCAATCATCCATCCATCCACCTACCATCCACCCACCCACCCACCCACCCACCCACCCACCCACCCACCCAATCATCCATCCATCCATCCACCCACCATCCACCCACCCATCCACCCACCCACCCACCCACCCACCCACCCACCCACCCACCCACCCAATCATCCACCCATCCATCCACCCACCCACCCATCCATCCACCCATCCACCCATCCACCCACCCACCCACCCACCCACCCAATCATCCAAAGAGATGGTGGGTCGGAGAAGCATCGGAATAGAAAACTTCCTTCTCAAAGTGTTTTGTGCAGCTGGGATGGTGTAAATAAAAGTAGACCACACTTTTGTGTGTAATGGAAAGGCATTCGCAATTATGAGTCCTGTTGATGTAAAACCTTTGTATCTACAGTTGACGTCAGATGTTTACATACACGTACGTTGGAGTCATTAACCTCGTTCTTCAACCACAAAATGCTTGTTAACAAACTATAGTTTTGGAAAGTCGATTAGGACATCTACTTTGTGCATGACACAAGTAATTTCTCCAATAATTGTTTACAGACAGACTATTTCACTTATAAGTCACTGTATCACAATTCCAGTTGGTCAGCAGTTTACATACAGTAAGTTGACTGTGCCTTTAACCTCTCTTGGGTAGGGGGCAGTATTTTCACCTCCGGATGAAAAGTGTGCCCAAAGTAAACTGCCTGTTACTCAGGCCCAGAAGCTAGGATATGCATATAATTGATAGATTTGGATAGAAAACACTCTAAAGTTTCCAAAACTGTTAAAATAATGTCTGAGTATAACAGAACTGATATGGCAGGCGAAAACCTGGGAAGAATCCATCCAGGAAGTGGAATTATTTTCATGTGGCTGCTTTTCAACTCAATGCCTATAGAGAATCCAATGGGTTAGGAATCAGATTGCAGTTCCTATGGCTTCCAATAGATGTCAACAGTCTTTAGACAAGGTTTCAGGCGTTTATTTTGAAAAACGACGAGTAAAAAAGCCATTTTGGTCAGAGGACAGAGGAAGTATGCAGACCTGATTTGGCGCACTCCCGAGGGCGCGTCGTTTGTTATTTTTCCTTGCTATTGAAAACGGTATTGTCGGGTTGAAACATTATTGATTATAAAGACAATAAACAACCTCAATCTGTAAAGCGCAAATAGCTAAATGAGATGAGCAGCAGTGATTCACATCGATGCGCTATGCAGATATCAATAATAAGTGATATATCCGTATCGCCGTAGACGACACCACTACTGTCATCCTTTACCTCCGAGCGTTTATTCAAGTTGGATCATCTTTGAATGCCTACAGCAGTCTCACCATTGGAAGACATAGCTTGGACTGTAGCCTACAAAAAGCCTATTCCTGCTCTTTTCCCACGATCCATCAAACACATTTGGTGTGTCATCATAGTTTTCTCTAACTGGTGGTCATCAGTTGGTTGTGTCATCATAGTGGTCTCTAACTGGTGGTCATCATTTGGTGTGTCTTCATAGTGGTCTCTAACTGGTGGTCATCAGTTGGTGTGTCATCACAGTAGTCTCTAACTTGTGGTCAGACTCGCTCAGGTGGAACAAATTTAAACTTGTTCCTTTTTTTTCAATGCTGATTTGAATGTCATTGAGAAAATAGAGAAGTGTCAAAGATTTTTTTTCTTCTCACAAACATCCCTTTCTGAATTTAAAAAGTAATCCTTGATGTAATCGGCTAGTTTTTCAAAAGTACCTGTAAGCTGATTACAATTTAAAAGTAAAGTAAAGTAATAGATTACAGTTAGTGGGGTGTTTTGTAATCCATTACATGTAACCCATTACAAGTAATCCATTACTCCACATAACACCACAGATGTATCAAGTTTTGACAGAGCGTGCAACTGGCACACTGACTGCCTGAATGTCTACCGGAGCTGTTGCCAGAGAATTGAATGTTTATATCTCTACCTTAAGCCACCTCCAATGTTGTTTTAAGAGAATTTGGCATTACGTTCCAACCGGCCTACAACCGCAGATCACGTGTATGGCGCCGAGCAGATTGTTGATGTCAACATTGTGAATAGGTCAAGTATATGCTATGGACAACAAATACAATTGCATTCTATTGATGGAAATTTTAATGCAGAGATATGAGATCCTGAAGCCCATTGTCGTGCCATTCATCCGCCGCAATCACCTCATGTTTCAGCATGATAATGCACGGCCCCATGTTGCAAGGATCTATACACAATTCCTGGATTCTGAAATTGTCCCAGTTCTTCCCATGGTCTGCATACTCACCAGACATGTCACCCATTGAGCATGTTTGGGATGCTCTGGCTCGACGTGCACAACAGCGTGTTCCAGTTCTGACAATATCCAGCAACTTCGCACAGAGGACTGGAACAACATTCCACAGGCCACAATCAACAGCCTGATCAACTCTATGCGGAGGTGATACGTCTTGCTGCAAGAGGCAAATGGTGGTCACACCAGATACTAACTGGTTTGCTGATCCACGCCCCTACCTCTTTATTAAAGGTATCTGTGACCAACAGATGTATATCTGCATTCCCAGTCATATAAAATCCATAGATTAGGGTATAATGAATGTATTTCAAATGACTGATGTCCTTTATATGACTTGTATCTCAGTAAAATCGTTGAAATTGGTGCATGTTGCGTTTATATTTTTGTTCAATATATTTACCAGTGTTATTGCCCTTACAATAAGCCAGATTCAAGTAACTTACATAAGTGGCAGCAACAGCACAACCAATCGGAGATGGTTCTGAAAGTAGTCTCCACTCACTGCACCTACTCTGCTGTGGTTTTATAAAAGATTCTGCTTTGTCTTCAGTCATGTCAAATTATGTAGAATTGCATGAAATGTGTTTATAAAAGGCAATTGTTCTATTTATTTTATTGCAAATATGACGATAGAGTCATGCATTTTATTATAAATTAGATTGTTTCGCTCCTACCCTTGTCCACGGGGGTCTGTGTAACCACAACCTTCTGGCCCACAGCCCTGTGCACTAGCAACATTGCTATATTGCCATGTAATTCTTGAGATGAAGAAGAGATGAGATGAAGAGATGAAGAACAGTTTCTAAAACTGCATATCTTAGGAGGAAGAAAGAGACAATGAGAGGAAGTGAAGTAGAGTGACTAAGAAATGTATTAAGAGGTATTAGAGTGACTAAGAGATGTATTAAGAGGTAGTAGAGTGACTAAGAGATGTATTGAGAGGTAGTAGAGTGACTAAGAGATGTATTGAGAGGTAGTAGAGTGACTAAGAGATGTATTAAGAGGTAGTAGAATGAATAAGAGATGTATTAAGAGGTAGCCGAGTGACTAAGAAACGTATTGAGAGGTAGTAGAATGAATAAGATATGTATTAAGAGGTAGCCGAGTGACTAAGAAACGTATTGAGAGGTAGTAGAATGACTAAGAGATGTATTAAGAGGTAGCCGAGTGACTAAGAAACGTATTGAGAGGTAGTAGAATGAATAAGATATGTATTAAGAGGTAGCCGAGTGACTAAGAAACGTATTGAGAGGTAGTAGAATGACTAAGAGATGTATTAAGAGGTAGCCGAGTGACTAAGAAACGTATTGAGAGGTAGTAGAGTGACTAAGAGATGTATTAAGAGGTAGCCGAGTGACTAAGAAACGTATTGAGAGGTAGTAGAGTGACTAAGAATCTGTTGAATCTGACAATTAATCTTAATGGTTGTACAGTCGCCTCAAATAAAACTGTGAAGGACCTCGGCGTTACTCTGGACCCTGATCTCTCTTTCTTTTGACGAACATATCAAGACTGTTTCAAGGACAGTTTTTTTCCATCTACGTAACATTGCAAAAATCAGAAACTTTCTGCCCAAAAATGATGCAGAAAAATGTACCCATGCTTTTGTAACTTCTAGGTTAGACTACTGCAATGCTCTACTTTCCAGGCTACCCGGATATAGCACTAAATAAACTTCAGTTAGTGCTAAATACGGCTGCTAGAATTCTGACTAGAACCAAAAAATGTGATCATATTACTCCAGTGCTAGCCTCCCTACACTGGCTTCCTGTCAAGGCAAGGGCTGATTTCAAGGTTTTACTGCTATTTCAAAATAAATCAGCCAAGACCTCAGAAAATTATTGTAGACCTCCACAAGTCTGGTTCATCCTTGGGAGCAATTTCCAAACACCTGAAGGTACCACGTTCATCTGTACAAACAATAGTACGCAAGTCCAAACACCATGGGACCACGCAGCCATCATACCACTCAGGTAGGAGACGCGTTCTGTCTCCTAGAGATGAATGTACTTTGGTGCGAAAAGTGCAAATCAATCCCAGAACAACAGCAAAGTTCCTTGTGAAGATGCAGGAGGAAACAGGTACAAAAGTATCTATATCCACAGTAAAACGAGTCCTCTATCGACATCACCTGAAAGGACACTCAGCAAGGAAGAAACCACTGCTCCAAAATCACCATAAAAAAGCTAGACTACAGTTTGCAACTGCACATGGGGACAAAGATCAAACTTTTTGGAGAAATGTCTTCTAGTCTGATGAAACAAAAAATAGAACTGTTTGGCCATAATGACCATCGTTATGTTTAGAGAAAAAAGGGGAGGCTTGCAAGCCGAAAATCACCATCCCAACCGTGAAGCACGGGGGTGGCAGCATCATGTTGTGGGGGTGCTTTGCTGCAGGAGGGACTGGTGCACTTCACAAAATAGATGGTGGTTATCTTTGACACACTATCTCCCTGACTTTAGTAGTTTGAGTTACGAATGGAATATATATTTTTTCTCCTAAAAAAGTGTAAAAACAAATGCTAGAATTATGTATAGATTTATAGATATATATTTTTTACCAAAACACCCATTGCGATCCCCCAGATGAGAATCGCTGCTCTAACACACAACAGAATACAGTAGATTATATATTGTGTGGCCGTGTTAAGGTGGATGTAGAAAGGGAGGGAAGAAATTAAATCTAATTTGTACCCAGCTACCCCGTCAGAGCAGTCTGGAAGTGGTCAGTAAGTGTGTTGACTTTATAAATGGGGGAGTGGGAGGGTTTTGGCTGGAAGTTGGCTGGGAGTTCTGAATATGTGTGGTAAGCTGTCTTATGGTTGGCACCTGAACTCCTATATATCCCGAACCAATTTCCCATTCCCCATTTCTCAGTTTGATCAATTTGAACCGCCTAAACAATTCTTTGACATTCACTACATGACCACAAGTATGTGGACAACTTCTCATCAAACATCTAATTCCAAAATCATGAGCATTTAATATGGAATCCCTATAACAGCCTCTTTTGGGAAGTATGTCCACTATATGCTAGAACACTTCCATTCAGCCACAAGTACGTTAGTGAGGTCTGGCACTGATGTTGGGTGATTAGGACTGGATCGCAGTAGGTGTTCCAATTAATCCCAAAGAAGTTTGATGAGGTTGAGTTCAGGGCTCTGTGCAGGCCAGTCAAGTTCTTCCACACTGATCTCGAACCATTTCTGTATGGACGTCACTTTGTGCACTTTGTGCATTATCGTGCTGAAACAGGAAAGGGCCTTCCCCAAACTGTTGCCACAAAGTTGGAAGAACAGAAGAATCTTGCAATGTCATTGTATGCTGTAGCGTTAAGATTTCCCTTCACTGGAACTAAGGGGCCCAAACCATGAAAAACATCTCCGTACCATTATTCCTCCTCCGCCAACTTTACAGTTGGAACTATGCATTGGGGCAGATAGCGTTCCCTGGCATCCACCAAACCCAGATTCGTCCGTCAGACTGCCAAATGGTGGAGTGTGATTCATCACTCCAGATAATGCATTTCCACTGCTCCAGAGTCCAATGGCAGTGAGCCTTACACCACTCCAGCCGACGCTTGGCATTGTGCATGGTGATCTTAGGCATGTGTGCGGATGCTCGGCCACGGAAACCCATTTCATGAAGCTCCTGACAAACAGTTCTTGTGCTGACGTTGCTTCCAGAGACAGTTTGGAACTCGGTAGTGAGTGTTGCAACCGAGGAAAGATGATTTTTACACGCTACGCACTTCAGCACTCAACGGTCCCATTCTCTGAGCATGTGTGGTCTACCACTTCACGCCTGAGCCGTTGTTGCTCCTAGACGTTTCCACTTCACAATAACAGCAACAGTTGACCGGGGCAGCTCTATCAGGGCAGAAATTAGAAAAGTTGTTAGAAAAATTGGCATCTTATGACGGTGCCACGTTGAAAGTCACTGAGCTCTTCAGTAAGGCCATTCTACTGCCAATGTTTGTCGGCTGTGTGCTCGATTGTATACACCTGTCAGTGATGCTGAAAGAGACGCATCCACTCATTTGAATGGGTGTCCACATACTACTGTATATATAATGTAGTTCCTCTCATATAAGTACTGTAGTCCATGTTTTAAAAATATATATGATTCCCCAAACTATACAATATCTTATATAATAATGTAAGTCGCTCTGGATAAGAGCGTCTGCTAAATGACTTAAATGTAAATGTAAATGTAAATTAAACTAGGCAAGTCAGTTAAAGAACAAATTCTTATTTACAATGACAGCCTATCAGGGAACAGTGGGTTAACTTCCTTGTTCAGGGGAACGACTACAGATTTTTGTCGGCTCTGGTATGTGATCCAGCAACCTTTTGGTTACTGGCCCACCGCTCTAACCACTGGGCTACCTGCCCCCCCCCAATAATCCTCAAGTTGGATAAGAGTGTCTGCTAAATGACCAACATGTAAATGAAAAATGTACTTTCCTATTCAGTCACTGTAAGACACGAATATTTGTATTACAAAACCACAGAGCAGTGTAGTGTGTTATGGTGGTTTGTATAAGAGCGTCTGCTAAATGACTTAAATGTAAATGTAAATGTAAGTTTTATTGTCACGTGCACAAGTACATTGAAATGCCTTTCTTGCAAGCTCTCTCCCAACAATGCGGTAATCTCTCTTGCTGTGTGCGTGTGTGTGTGTGTGTGTGTGTGTGTGTGTGTGTGTGTGTGTGTGTGTGTGCGTGTTTGGTGGTTTCCCTTATGATAACTGAAGCTATACGACAGCCTACGTCATCCCCTCCAACTACTATTGGTCGATAGACGGCTTTGGATTCAACCGACATAGAAGCAAAACTGGATTCAGCCGACGTAGCAGATAAACTGGATTCAGCCGACGTAGCAGATAAACTGGATTCAGCCGACGTAGCAGAGAAACTGGATTCAGCCGACGTAGCAGATAAACTGGATTCAGCCGACGTAGCAGATAAACTGGATTCAGCCGACGTAGCAGATAAACTGGATTCAGCCGACGTAGCAGATAAACTGGATTCAGCCGACGTAGCAGAGAAACTGGATTCAGCCGACGTAGCAGAGAAACTGGATTCAGCCGACGTAGCAGAGAAACTGGATTCAGCCAACGTAGCAGATAAACTGGATTCAGCCGACGTAGCAGATAAACTGGATTCAGCCGACGTAGCAGAGAAACTGGATTCAGCCGACGTAGCAGATAAACTGGATTCAGCCGACGTAGCAGATAAACTGGATTCAGCCGACGTAGCAGATAAACTGGATTCAGCCGACGTAGCAGAGAAACTGGATTCAGCCGACGTAGCAGAGAAACTGGATTCAGCCGACGAGCAGATAAACTGGATTCAGCCGACGTAGCAGATAAACTGGATTCAGCCGACGTAGCAGAGAAACTGGATTCAGCCGACGTAGCAGATGTACCTGTACATCAGATGATGTGGCAGCAAAACTGGATTTAGTCGACGAGCAGCAAAACTGGATTCAGCTGATGTGGCAGCAAAACTGGATTTAGTCGATGTAGCAGCAAAACTGGATTCAGCTGATGTGGCAGAGAAACTGGATTCAACCGAAGTAGCAGCAAAACTGGATTCAGCCGACGTAGCAGCAAAACTGGATTCAGCTGATGAGGCAGCAAAATTGGATTCAGCTGATGAGGCAGCAAAACTGGATTCAGCTGATGAGGCAGCAAAATTGGATTCAGCTGATGAGGCAGCAAAATTGGATTTAGTCGACGTAACAGCAAAACTGGGCAGTTATTACGGGTACAGTAGTAAGTGTTTTCTCAAAAGTTGTCGTTACTAAGACCCTCCTCAGGTTGAAATAGGACAACTCTGGATAGTAATAAGGTCAAATCATAAAATCTAAATACTAGCATTTGTCTTAACGGTGTATTCCATTTCATGATGATGAACTCTGGTCATCCCCAAAACCAATTATTCCTTTGGCCGCTTTTCCTTCCAGTTCTCTGCTGCCAATGACTGGAACGAATTGCAACAATCACTGAAGCTGGAGTTTTATATCTCTCTCTCTAATTTTAAGAATCAGCTGTCAGAGCAGCTTACCGATCACTGTACCTGTACACAGCCCATCTGTAAGTAGCACACCCAACTACCTATTGTAACTTATCCTCTTGTTCTTTTGCACCCCAGTATCTGCACATCTATCACTCCAGTGTTAATGCTAAATTGCCTTACCTCCCTACTCTTCTACATTTGCACACACTGTACATTGATTTTTCTATTGTGTTACTGACTGTACGTTAGTTTAAGTGTAACTCTGTGTTGTTGTTTCTAGGAGGGGTGCGTCACTTGAGTGGGTTGAGTCACTGACGTGATCTTCCCGTCTGGGTTGGCGCCCCCTTTGGGTTGTGCCGTGGAGGAGATCTTTGTGGGCTATACTCGGCCTTGTCTCAGGATGGTAAGTTGGTGGTTGAAGATATCCCTCTAGTGGTGTGGGGGCTGTGCTTTGGCAAAGTGGGTGGGGTTATATCCTTCCTGTTTGGCCCTGTCCGGGGGTATCATCGGATGGGGCCACAGTGTCTCCTGACCCCTCCTGTCTCAGCCTCCAGTATTTATACTGCAGTAGTTTATGTGTCGGGGGGCTAGGGTCAGTTTGTTATATCTGGAGTACTTCTCCTGTCTTATCTGGTGTCCTGTGTGAATTTAAGTATGCTCTCTCTAATTCTCTCTTTCTCTCTTACTTTCTCTCTCTCAGAGGACCTGAGCCCTAGGACCATGCATCAGGACTATCTGGCATGATGACTCCTTGCTGTCCCCAGTCCACCTGGCCGTGCTGCTGCTCCAGTTTCAACTGTTCTGCCTGCGGCTATGGAATCCTGACCTGTTCACCGGACATGCTACCTGTCCCAGACCTGCTGTTTTCAACTCTCTAGAGACAGCAGGAGCGGTAGAGATACTCTCAATGATCGGCTATGAAAAGCCAACTGACATTTACTCCTGAGGTGCTGACTTGCTGCACCCTCGACAACTACTGTGATTATTATTATTTGACCATGCTGGTCATTTATGAACATTTGAACATCTTGGCCATGTTCTGTTATAATCTCCACCCGGCACAGCCAGAAGAGGACTGGCCACCCCACATAGCCTGGTTCCTCTCTAGGTTTCTTCCTAGGTTTTGGCCTTTCTAGGGAGTTTTTCCTAGCCACTGTGCTTCTACACCTGCATTGCTTGCTGTTTGGGGTTTTAGGCTGGGTTTCTGTACAGCACTTTGAGATATCAGCTGATGTACGAAGGGCTATATAAATACATTTGATTTGATTTTATTTGTTTTTAACGCACTGCTTTGCTTTATCTTGGCCAGGTCACAGTTGTAAATGAGAACTTGTTCTCAACTAGCCTACCTGGTTAAATAAAGGTGAAATAAAAAAAGTAGCATTTAAAAAGTAAAAAATAAATTCATCTCCTGCTCTATGTAATGTTCCCAGTGGTTGTCTACTGATTTCTACTGTATATTCTAGTCTGCGTGTGCTCTTTTCACTTACTGCCGGTAAATATGGGATTTTCTGTATGTTATATTTTCTATGTGGTGTGCAGTACTGGCTTCTTGGCCGATAAACATCTACATAAACATCTATTCCAGGGCTGACTTATAGTGTTAGGGACCACAGAGTTACTGTGTGGCTGCCATGGTTTCCACTAGGAGAACCCTTCGCATGACACGATATGAGTCACTCCCACCTCACTGGACACAGAAATAGAATTACTAGAATGGTGACACACTCCACTGGACACAGAAATATAATGACTAGAATGGGAACACTCCACTGGACACAGAAATATAATGACTAGAATGGACATTCCTATTCCAGTCAACCTTCCAACCCATAAAACCCCTTTATGTACTTGTCAAGATCTGAGAGGATATGATTAGGTATAAGCAAAATTGTGAACATTTCCACAAAGCTCTATCAGAGGGCAGGGTAGAGCTACTACCATGCTTACACCTATCAAATCCTCGAAGAACCACAAGAAGTGCACAGTGCGTAGGGCTTAGGGGTTGATTTGGGATCGAGTTAACTTTCCATGGTGAGCGGCCATATTGAGTATAACCATGTGTGGCCCTAGTTTCCAAATCAACCCCTAAGCCCCTCCTCCCTAGGCACTCCTGTAGACCCGAAGGGATTGGATAGGTGTACGCAATATGACAAAATTCCACCCAGCCTATCAGAAAGACAAGTGATGTATTGTTTATACCTATCCAATCCCTTCAGATCAACTGAAGTGCCTAGGAAGGAGAGGATTCAGCATACCATTTAAATTGCAGTGGTCAGAGGAGCTTTTTGTGTTCCAGTTATTTTAATGATATGACCCTCCCTATGAGTCAGGTCCCCTGGATCTTTAGAGCATTGTGACACTGGCATTAACCACCAATGGTGTTCTTGGCATCTGAAAAACCCCTGACATTTTGAAGGAATTTAGAACTCAACCACAGATGCTAAGAAATTCTTAGATTGAGATTGTTAGATTGTTAGATTCTTAGACTGTTAGACTGTTAGACTGTTAGACTGTTAGACTGTTAGATGGTTAGATTATTAGATTGCTAGATTGTTAGATGGTTAGATTATTAGATTGCTAGATTGTTAGATGGTTAGATTATTAGATTGCTAGATTATTAGACTGTTAGATGGTTAGATTATTAGATTATTAGACTGTTAGATTGCTAGATTATTATATTGTTAGATTATTATATTGTTAGATTATTAGACTGTTAGATTGTTAGATGGTTAGATTATTAGACTGTTAGATTGTTAGATGGTTAGATTATTAGATTGTTAGACTGTTAGATTATTAGATTGTTAGATTGTTAGACTGTTAGATTATTAGATTATTAGATTGTTAGACTGTTAGATTATTAGATTGTTAGACTGTTAGATTATTAGATTATTAGATTATTAGATTATTAGATTATTAGATTATTAGATTGTTAGACTGTTAGATTATTAGATTATTAGATTGTTAGACTGTTAGATTATTAGATTGTTAGACTGTTAGATTATTAGATTGTTAGACTGTTAGACTGTTAGATTATTAGATTATTAGATTATTAGATTATTAGATTATTAGATTATTAGATTGTTAGACTGTTAGATTATTAGATTATTAGATTGTTAGACTGTTAGATTATTAGATTGTTAGACTGTTAGATTATTAGATTGTTAGACTGTTAGATTATTAGATTGTTAGATTATTAGATTATTAGATTGTTCAATTATTAGATTATTAGATTGTTAGATTATTAGATTGTCAGATTGTCAGATTGTTAGATTGTCAGATTGTGGATGTCCTTATGGAAATGTTTGAATGTAGAGATCAAATCAAATTTCAACGTTGATTGTCTGCATTACTAAAGCAAAATGTACCTCTCCTAAAAGGGGAGCAACCAATATCAGATATCTCAAAGTTATATCAATAAGATTATACCCTTCCTGCACTAACCATGTTTTTGCATATTTCTCAATCTAACGTCTAACTTCCTGAACAGCAATAACTTCCCTGGATTCCGGCCCAATGTTATTTTTCTTTCCTATGAAATCTATAGGAAAGAACGTTGCTACCTGTCTGGATGATGGTGAGTGGAAAGCTGCTGGCTTTGGAAACAATGACATTCCTTTAGAAGAAATGATTCCACATGTGGGAATGCGTTCCACTTGTTAAATGATTCCAGACATGGTTTCTTTGGTCTAGCCTATCCTACCGTTTTCACACATACATGCCCGGATGTAGGCAAAGCTCTCTCTGACACACGCACACACACACACACACACACACACAAACGCACACGCACGCACACGCACACGCACACACGCACGCACACACACACACGCACGCACGCACACACGCACGCACGCACACACACACACACACACACACACACGCACACACACACACACACACACACGCACGCACGCACACACACACGCACACACGCACACACGCACACACACAAACACACTAACTTGTGCGCGCCCACAAACACACAGACAATCACACACACTTCATAAGGCAAGCATCCATAGGGTATTTGTAGCATCAGATGTCTGTCTGAGGGTTGAAATCTGGACAAGACTTGTCTGTCTGTCAGAGGGTTGAAATCAGGACAAGACTTGTCTGTCTGTCTGAGGGTTGAAATCAGGACAAGACATGTCTGGCTGAGGGTTGAAATCAGGACAAGACTTGTCTGTCTGTCTGAGGGTTGAAATCAGGACAAGACATGTCTGTCTGAGGGTTGAAATCAGGACAAGACTTGTCTGTCTGAGGGTTGAAATCAGGACAAGACATGTCTGTCTGTCTGAGGGTTGAAATCAGGACAAGACATGTCTGTCTGTCTAAGGGTTGAAATCAGGACAAGACATGTCTGTCTGTCTGAGGGTTGAAATCAGGACAAGACATGTCTGTCTGAGGGTTGAAATCAGGACAAGACTTGTCTGTCTGTCTGCGGGTTGAAATCAGGACAAGACATGTCTGTCTGAGGATTGAAATCAGGACAAGACTTGTCTGTCTGAGGGTTGAAATCAGGACAAGACTTGTCTGTCTGTCTGAGGGTTGAAATCAGGACAAGACTTGTCTGTCTGAGGTTTGAAATCAGGACAAGACTTGTCTGTCTGTCTGAGGTTTGAAATCAGGACAAGACATGTCTGTCTGAGGGTTGAAATCAGGACAAGACATGTCTGTCTGAGGGTTGAAATCAGGACAAGACTTGTCTGTCTGTCTGAGGGTTGAAATCAGGACAAGACATGTCTGTCTGAGGGTTGAAATCAGGACAAGACTTGTCTGTCTGAGGGTTGAAATCAGGACAAGACTTGTCTGTCTGTCTGAGGGTTGAAATCAGGACAAGACATGTCTGTCTGTCTGAGGGTTGAAATCAGGACAAGACATGTCTGTCTGTCTGAGGGTTGAAATCAGGACAAGACATGTCTGTCTGTCTGAGGGTTGAAATCAGGACAAGACATGTCTGTCTGAGGGTTGAAATCAGGACAAGACTTGTCTGTCTGTCTGCGGGTTGAAATCAGGACAAGACATGTCTGTCTGAGGATTGAAATCAGGACAAGACTTGTCTGTCTGAGGGTTGAAATCAGGACAAGACTTGTCTGTCTGTCTGAGGGTTGAAATCAGGACAAGACTTGTCTGTCTGAGGTTTGAAATCAGGACAAGACTTGTCTGTCTGTCTGAGGTTTGAAATCAGGACAAGACATGTCTGTCTGAGGGTTGAAATCAGGACAAGACATGTCTGTCTGAGGGTTGAAATCAGGACAAGACTTGTCTGTCTGTCTGAGGGTTGAAATCAGGACAAGACATGTCTGTCTGAGGGTTGAAATCAGGACAAGACTTGTCTGTCTGAGGGTTGAAATCAGGACAAGACTTGTCTGTCTGTCTGAGGTTGAAATCAGGACAAGACATGTCTGTCTGTCTGAGGGTTGAAATCAGGACAAGACATGTCTGTCTGTCTGAGGGTTGAAATCAGGACAAGACATGTCTGTCTGTCTGAGGGTTGAAATCAGGACAAGACATGTCTGTCTGTCTGAGGGTTGAAATCAGGACAAGACATGTCTGTCTGAGGGTTGAAATCAGGACAAGACTTGTCTGTCTGTCTGAGGGTTGAAATCAGGACAAGACATGTCTGTCTGAGGGTTGAAATCAGGACAAGACTTGTCTGTCTAAGGTTTGAAATCAGGACAAGACTTGTCTGTCTGTCTGTGGGTTGAAATCAGGACAAGACATGTCTGTCTGAGGGTTGAAATCAGGACAAGACTTTTCTGTCTGTCTGAGGGTTGAAATCAGGACAAGACATGTCTGTCTGTCTGAGGGTTGAAATCAGGACAAGACATGTCTGTCTGAGGGTTGAAATCAGGACAAGACATGTCTGTCTGTCTGAGGGTTGAAATCAGGACAAGACATGTCTGTCTGTCTAAGGGTTGAAATCAGGACAAGACATGTCTGTCTGTCTGAGGGTTGAAATCAGGACAAGACATGTCTGTCTGAGGGTTGAAATCAGGACAAGACTTGTCTGTCTGTCTGCGGGTTGAAATCAGGACAAGACATGTCTGTCTGAGGGTTGAAATCAGGACAAGACTTGTCTGTCTGAGGGTTGAAATCAGGACAAGACTTGTCTGTCTGTCTGAGGGTTGAAATCAGGACAAGACTTGTCTGTCTGAGGTTTGAAATCAGGACAAGACTTGTCTGTCTGTCTGAGGTTTGAAATCAGGACAAGACATGTCTGTCTGAGGGTTGAAATCAGGACAAGACATGTCTGTCTGAGGGTTGAAATCAGGACAAGACTTGTCTGTCTGTCTGAGGGTTGAAATCAGGACAAGACATGTCTGTCTGAGGGTTGAAATCAGGACAAGACTTGTCTGTCTGAGGGTTGAAATCAGGACAAGACTTGTCTGTCTGTCTGAGGGTTGAAATCAGGACAAGACATGTCTGTCTGTCTGAGGGTTGAAATCAGGACAAGACATGTCTGTCTGTCTGAGGGTTGAAATCAGGACAAGACATGTCTGTCTGTCTGAGGGTTGAAATCAGGACAAGACATGTCTGTCTGAGGGTTGAAATCAGGACAAGACTTGTCTGTCTGTCTGCTGGGTTGAAATCAGGACAAGACATGTCTGTCTGAGGATTGAAATCAGGACAAGACTTGTCTGTCTGAGGGTTGAAATCAGGACAAGACTTGTCTGTCTGTCTGAGGGTTGAAATCAGGACAAGACTTGTCTGTCTGAGGTTTGAAATCAGGACAAGACTTGTCTGTCTGTCTGAGGTTTGAAATCAGGACAAGACATGTCTGTCTGAGGGTTGAAATCAGGACAAGACATGTCTGTCTGAGGGTTGAAATCAGGACAAGACTTGTCTGTCTGTCTGAGGGTTGAAATCAGGACAAGACATGTCTGTCTGAGGGTTGAAATCAGGACAAGACTTGTCTGTCTGAGGGTTGAAATCAGGACAAGACTTGTCTGTCTGTCTGAGGGTTGAAATCAGGACAAGACATGTCTGTCTGTCTGAGGGTTGAAATCAGGACAAGACATGTCTGTCTGTCTGAGGGTTGAAATCAGGACAAGACATGTCTGTCTGTCTGAGGGTTGAAATCAGGACAAGACATGTCTGTCTGTCTGAGGGTTGAAATCAGGACAAGACATGTCTGTCTGAGGGTTGAAATCAGGACAAGACTTGTCTGTCTGTCTGAGGGTTGAAATCAGGACAAGACATGTCTGTCTGAGGGTTGAAATCAGGACAAGACTTGTCTGTCTGAGGTTTGAAATCAGGACAAGACTTGTCTGTCTGTCTGTGGGTTGAAATCAGGACAAGACATGTCTGTCTGAGGGTTGAAATCAGGACAAGACTTTTCTGTCTGTCTGAGGGTTGAAATCAGGACAAGACATGTCTGTCTGTCTGAGGGTTGAAATCAGGACAAGACATGTCTGTCTGAGGGTTGAAATCAGGACAAGACATGTCTGTCTGTCTGAGGGTTGAAATCAGGACAAGACATGTCTGTCTGAGGGTTGAAATCAGGACAAGACTTGTCTGTCTGTCTGAGGGTTGAAATCAGGACAAGACATGTCTGTCTGAGGGTTGAAATCAGGACAAGACTTGTCTGTCTGAGGTTTGAAATCAGGACAAGACTTGTCTGTCTGTCTGTGGGTTGAAATCAGGACAAGACATGTCTGTCTGAGGGTTGAAATCAGGACAAGACTTGTCTGTCTGTCTGAGGGTTGAAATCAGGACAAGACATGTCTGTCTGAGGGTTGAAATCAGGACAAGACTTGTCTGTCTGAGGTTTGAAATCAGGACAAGACTTGTCTGTCTGTCTGTGGGTTGAAATCAGGACAAGACATGTCTGTCTGAGGGTTGAAATCAGGACAAGACTTTTCTGTCTGTCTGAGGGTTGAAATCAGGACAAGACATGTCTGTCTGTCTGAGGTTGAAATCAGGACAAGACATGTCTGTCTGAGGGTTGAAATCAGGACAAGACATGTCTGTCTGTCTGAGGGTTGAAATCAGGACAAGACATGTCTGTCTGAGGGTTGAAATCAGGACAAGACTTGTCTGTCTGTCTGAGGGTTGAAATCAGGACAAGACATGTCTGTCTGAGGGTTGAAATCAGGACAAGACTTGTCTGTCTGAGGTTTGAAATCAGGACAAGACTTGTCTGTCTGTCTGTGGGTTGAAATCAGGACAAGACATGTCTGTCTGAGGGTTGAAATCAGGACAAGACTTTTCTGTCTGTCTGAGGGTTGAAATCAGGACAAGACATGTCTGTCTGTCTGAGGGTTGAAATCAGGACAAGACATGTCTGTCTGAGGGTTGAAATCAGGACAAGACTTGTCTGTCTGTCTGCGGGTTGAAATCAGGACAAGACTTGTCTGTCTGAGGATTGAAATCAGGACAAGACTTGTCTGTCTGAGGGTTGAAATCAGGACAAGACTTGTCTGTCTGTCTGAGGGTTGAAATCAGGACAAGACTTGTCTGTCTGAGGTTTGAAATCAGGACAAGACTTGTCTGTCTGTCTGAGGTTTGAAATCAGGACAAGACATGTCTGTCTGAGGGTTGAAATCAGGACAAGACATGTCTGTCTGAGGGTTGAAATCAGGACAAGACTTGTCTGTCTGTCTGAGGGTTGAAATCAGGACAAGACATGTCTGTCTGAGGGTTGAAATCAGGACAAGACTTGTCTGTCTGAGGGTTGAAATCAGGACAAGACTTGTCTGTCTGTCTGAGGGTTGAAATCAGGACAAGACATGTCTGTCTGTCTGAGGGTTGAAATCAGGACAAGACATGTCTGTCTGTCTGAGGGTTGAAATCAGGACAAGACATGTCTGTCTGTCTGAGGGTTGAAATCAGGACAAGACATGTCTGTCTGTCTGAGGGTTGAAATCAGGACAAGACATGTCTGTCTGAGGGTTGAAATCAGGACAAGACTTGTCTGTCTGTCTGAGGTTGAAATCAGGACAAGACATGTCTGTCTGAGGGTTGAAATCAGGACAAGACTTGTCTGTCTGAGGTTTGAAATCAGGACAAGACTTGTCTGTCTGTCTGAGGGTTGAAATCAGGACAAGACATGTCTGTCTGAGGGTTGAAATCAGGACAAGACATGTCTGTCTGTCTGAGGGTTGAAATCAGGACAAGACATGTCTGTCTGAGGGTTGAAATCAGGACAAGACTTTTCTGTCTGTCTGAGGGTTGAAATCAGGACAAGACATGTCTGTCTGTCTGAGGGTTGAAATCAGGACAAGACATGTCTGTCTGAGGGTTGAAATCAGGACAAGACATGTCTGTCTGTCTGAGGGTTGAAATCAGGACAAGACATGTCTGTCTGAGGGTTGAAATCAGGACAAGACTTGTCTGTCTGTCTGAGGGTTGAAATCAGGACAAGACATGTCTGTCTGTCTGAGGGTTGAAATCAGGACAAGACTTGTCTGTCTGAGGTTTGAAATCAGGACAAGACTTGTCTGTCTGTCTGTGGGTTGAAATCAGGACAAGACATGTCTGTCTGAGGGTTGAAATCAGGACAAGACTTTTCTGTCTGTCTGAGGGTTGAAATCAGGACAAGACATGTCTGTCTGTCTGAGGGTTGAAATCAGGACAAGACATGTCTGTCTGAGGGTTGAAATCAGGACAAGACTTGTCTGTCTGTCTGCGGGTTGAAATCAGGACAAGACATGTCTGTCTGAGGATTGAAATCAGGACAAGACTTGTCTGTCTGAGGGTTGAAATCAGGACAAGACTTGTCTGTCTGTCTGAGGGTTGAAATCAGGACAAGACTTGTCTGTCTGAGGTTTGAAATCAGGACAAGACTTGTCTGTCTGTCTGAGGTTTGAAATCAGGACAAGACATGTCTGTCTGAGGGTTGAAATCAGGACAAGACATGTCTGTCTGAGGGTTGAAATCAGGACAAGACATGTCTGTCTGAGGGTTGAAATCAGGACAAGACATGTCTGTCTGTCTGAGGGTTGAAATCAGGACAAGACATGTCTGTCTGTCTGAGGTTTGAAATCAGGACAAGACATGTCTGTCTGTCTGAGGGTTGAAATCAGGACAAGACATGTCTGTCTGAGGATTGAAATCAGGACAAGACTTGTCTGTCTGTCTGAGGGTTGAAATCAGGACAAGACATGTCTGTCTGAGGGTTGAAATCAGGACAAGACTTGTCTGTCTGAGGTTTGAAATCAGGACAAGACTTGTCTGTCTGTCTGTTGGTTGAAATCAGGACAAGACATGTCTGTCTGAGGGTTGAAATCAGGACAAGACTTGTCTGTCTGTCTGAGGGTTGAAATCAGGACAAGACATGTCTGTCTGTCTGAGGGTTGAAATCAGGACATGACATGTCTGTCTGAGGGTTGAAATCAGGACATGTCTGTCTGTCTGAGGGTTGAAATCAGGACAAGACATCTCTGTCTGTCTGAGGGTTGAAATCAGGACAAGACTTGTCTGTCCGTCTGAGGGTTGAAATCAGGACAAGACTTGTCTGTCTGTCTGAGGGTTGAAATCAGGACAAGACATGTCTGTCTGTCTGAGGGTTGAAATCAGGACAAGACATGTCTGTCTGTCTGAGGGTTGAAATCAGGACAAGACTTGTCTGTCTGTCTGAGGGTTGAAATCAGGACAAGACTTGTCTGTCTGTCTGAGGGTTGAAATCAGGACAAGACTTGTCTGTCTGTCTGAGGGTTGAAATCAGGACAAGACATGTCTGTCTGTCTGAGGGTTGAAATCAGGACAAGACTTGTCTGTCTGAGGGTTGAAATCAGGACATGTCTGTCTGTCTGAGGGTTGAAATCAGGACATGTCTGTCTGAGGGTTGAAATCAGGACAAGACATGTCTGTCTGTCTGAGGGTTGAAATCAGGACAAGACTTGTCTGTCTGAGGGTTGAAATCAGGACATGACATGTCTGTCTGAGGGTTGAAATCAGGACATGTCTGTCTGTCTGAGGGTTGAAATCAGGACAAGACATGTCTGTCTGTCTGAGGGTTGAAATCAGGACAAGACATGTCTGTCTGAGGGTTGAAATCAGGACAAGACTTGTCTGTCTGTCTGCGGGTTGAAATCAGGACAAGACATGTCTGTCTGAGGGTTGAAATCAGGACAAGACTTGTCTGTCTGAGGGTTGAAATCAGGACAAGACTTGTCTGTCTGTCTGAGGGTTGAAATCAGGACAAGACTTGTCTGTCTGAGGTTTGAAATCAGGACAAGACTTGTCTGTCTGTCTGAGGTTTGAAATCAGGACAAGACATGTCTGTCTGAGGGTTGAAATCAGGACAAGACATGTCTGTCTGAGGGTTGAAATCAGGACAAGACTTGTCTGTCTGTCTGAGGGTTGAAATCAGGACAAGACATGTCTGTCTGAGGGTTGAAATCAGGACAAGACTTGTCTGTCTGAGGGTTGAAATCAGGACAAGACTTGTCTGTCTGTCTGAGGGTTGAAATCAGGACAAGACAGGTTGAAATCTGTCTGTCTGTCTGGGTTGAAATCAGGACAAGACATGTCTGTCTGTCTGAGGGTTGAAATCAGGACAAGACATGTCTGTCTGTCTGTCTGTCTGTCTGAGGGTTGAAATCAGGACAAGACCTGTCTGTCTGTCTGAGGGTTGAAATCAGGACAAGACATGTCTGTCTGAGGGTTGAAATCAGGACAAGACTTGTCTGTCTGAGGTTTGAAATCAGGACAAGACTTGTCTGTCTGTCTGAGGTTTGAAATCAGGACAAGACATGTCTGTCTGAGGGTTGAAATCAGGACAAGACATGTCTGTCTGAGGGTTGAAATCAGGACAAGACTTGTCTGTCTGTCTGAGGGTTGAAATCAGGACAAGACATGTCTGTCTGAGGGTTGAAATCAGGACAAGACTTGTCTGTCTGAGGGTTGAAATCAGGACAAGACTTGTCTGTCTGTCTGAGGGTTGAAATCAGGACAAGACATGTCTGTCTGTCTGAGGGTTGAAATCAGGACAAGACATGTCTGTCTGAGGGTTGACAAGACATGTCTGTCTGTCTGAGGAAATCAGGACAAGACATGTCTGTCTGTCTGAGGGTTGAAATCAGGACAAGACATGTCTGTCTGTCTGAGGGTTGAAATCAGGACAAGACATGTCTGTCTGAGGATTGAAATCAGGACAAGACTTGTCTGTCTGTCTGAGGGTTGAAATCAGGACAAGACATGTCTGTCTGAGGGTTGAAATCAGGACAAGACTTGTCTGTCTGAGGTTTGAAATCAGGACAAGACTTGTCTGTCTGTCTGTGGGTTGAAATCAGGACAAGACATGTCTGTCTGTCTGTCTGTCTGAGGGTTGAAATCAGGACAAGACTTGTCTGTCTGTCTGAGGGTTGAAATCAGGACATGTCTGTCTGAGGTTGAAATCAGGACATGTCTGTCTGTCTGAGGGTTGAAATCAGGACAAGACATCTCTGTCTGTCTGAGGGTTGAAATCAGGACAAGACTTGTCTGTCTGTCTGAGGGTTGAAATCAGGACAAGACTTGTCTGTCTGTCTGAGGGTTGAAATCAGGACAAGACATGTCTGTCTGTCTGAGGGTTGAAATCAGGACAAGACATGTCTGTCTGTCTGAGGGTTGAAATCAGGACAAGACTTGTCTGTCTGTCTGAGGGTTGAAATCAGGACAAGACTTGTCTGTCTGTCTGAGGGTTGAAATCAGGACAAGACTTGTCTGTCTGTCTGAGGGTTGAAATCAGGACAAGACATGTCTGTCTGTCTGAGGGTTGAAATCAGGACAAGACTTGTCTGTCTGAGGGTTGAAATCAGGACATGACATGTCTGTCTGAGGGTTGAAATCAGGACATGAGGGTTGAAATCAGGACATGTCTGTCTGAGGGTTGAAATCAGGACAAGACTTGTCTGTCTGAGGGTTGAAATCAGGACATGACATGTCTGTCTGAGGGTTGAAATCAGGACATGTCTGTCTGTCTGAGGGTTGAAATCAGGACAAGACATGTCTGTCTGTCTGAGGGTTGAAATCAGGACATGTCTGTCTGTCTGAGGGTTGAAATCAGGACAAGACATGTCTGTCTGTCTGAGTCAGGACATGAGTCTGTCTGAGGGTTGAAATCAGGACAAGACATCTCTGTCTGTCTGAGGGTTGAAATCAGGACAAGACTTGTCTGTCCGTCTGAGGGTTGAAATCAGGACAAGACTTGTCTGTCTGTCTGAGGGTTGAAATCAGGACAAGACATGTCTGTCTGTCTGAGGTTGAAATCAGGACAAGACATGTCTGTCTGTCTGAGGAAATCAGGACAAGACTGTCTGTCTGTCTGAGGGTTGAAATCAGGACAAGACTTGTCTGTCTGTCTGAGGGTTGAAATCAGGACAAGACTTGTCTGTCTGTCTGAGGGTTGAAATCAGGACAAGACATGTCTGTCTGTCTGAGGGTTGAAATCAGGACAAGACTTGTCTGTCTGAGGGTTGAAATCAGGACAACATGTCTGTCTGACAGGACATGTCTGTCTGTCTGAGGGTTGAAATCAGGACATGTCTGTCTGAGGGTTGAAATCAGGACAAGACATGTCTGTCTGTCTGAGGGTTGAAATCAGGACAAGACTTGTCTGTCTGAGGGTTGAAATCAGGACATGACATGTCTGTCTGTCTGGACATGTCTGTCTGTCTGAGGGTTGAAATCAGGACAAGACATGTCTGTCTGTCTGAGGGTTGAAATCAGGACAAGACATGTCTGTCTGAGGGTTGAAATCAGGACAAGACTTGTCTGTCTGTCTGCGGGTTGAAATCAGGACAAGACATGTCTGTCTGAGGATTGAAATCAGGACAAGACTTGTCTGTCTGAGGGTTGAAATCAGGACAAGACTTGTCTGTCTGTCTGAGGGTTGAAATCAGGACAAGACTTGTCTGTCTGAGGTTTGAAATCAGGACAAGACTTGTCTGTCTGTCTGAGGTTTGAAATCAGGACAAGACATGTCTGTCTGAGGGTTGAAATCAGGACAAGACATGTCTGTCTGAGGGTTGAAATCAGGACAAGACTTGTCTGTCTGTCTGAGGGTTGAAATCAGGACAAGACATGTCTGTCTGAGGGTTGAAATCAGGACAAGACTTGTCTGTCTGAGGGTTGAAATCAGGACAAGACTTGTCTGTCTGTCTGGGGGTTGAAATCAGGACAAGACATGTCTGTCTGTCTGAGGGTTGAAATCAGGACAAGACATGTCTGTCTGTCTGAGGGTTGAAATCAGGACAAGACATGTCTGTCTGTCTGAGGGTTGAAATCAGGACAAGACATGTCTGTCTGAGGGTTGAAATCAGGACAAGACCTGTCTGTCTGTCTGAGGGTTGAAATCAGGACAAGACATGTCTGTCTGAGGGTTGAAATCAGGACAAGACTTGTCTGTCTGAGGTTTGAAATCAGGACAAGACTTGTCTGTCTGTCTGAGGTTTGAAATCAGGACAAGACATGTCTGTCTGAGGGTTGAAATCAGGACAAGACATGTCTGTCTGTCTGAGGGTTGAAATCAGGACAAGACTTGTCTGTCTGTCTGAGGGTTGAAATCAGGACAAGACATGTCTGTCTGAGGGTTGAAATCAGGACAAGACTTGTCTGTCTGAGGGTTGAAATCAGGACAAGACTTGTCTGTCTGTCTGAGGGTTGAAATCAGGACAAGACATGTCTGTCTGTCTGAGGGTTGAAATCAGGACAAGACATGTCTGTCTGAGGGTTGAATTCAGGACAAGACATGTCTGTCTGTCTGAGGGTTGAAATCAGGACAAGACATGTCTGTCTGTCTGAGGGTTGAAATCAGGACAAGACATGTCTGTCTGTCTGAGGGTTGAAATCAGGACAAGACATGTCTGTCTGAGGATTGAAATCAGGACAAGACTTGTCTGTCTGTCTGAGGGTTGAAATCAGGACAAGACATGTCTGTCTGAGGGTTGAAATCAGGACAAGACTTGTCTGTCTGAGGTTTGAAATCAGGACAAGACTTGTCTGTCTGTCTGTGGGTTGAAATCAGGACAAGACATGTCTGTCTGTGGGTTGAAATCAGGACAAGACATGTCTGTCTGAGGGTTGAAATCAGGACAAGACTTGTCTGTCTGTCTGAGGGTTGAAATCAGGACATGACATGTCTGTCTGAGGGTTGAAATCAGGACATGTCTGTCTGTCTGAGGGTTGAAATCAGGACAAGACATCTCTGTCTGTCTGAGGGTTGAAATCAGGACAAGACTTGTCTGTCCGTCTGAGGGTTGAAATCAGGACAAGACATGTCTGTC
Source organism: Oncorhynchus nerka (assembly GCF_034236695.1). Lineage (NCBI taxonomy): Eukaryota > Metazoa > Chordata > Actinopteri > Salmoniformes > Salmonidae > Oncorhynchus > Oncorhynchus nerka. The sequence continues at coordinate 91,143,256 of NC_088415.1, forward strand.
TGTCTGAGGGTTGAAATCAGGACAAGACATGTCTGTCTGTCTGAGGGTTGAAATCAGGACAAGACATGTCTGTCTGTCTGAGGGTTGAAATCAGGACAAGACTTGTCTGTCTGTCTGAGGGTTGAAATCAGGACAAGACATGTCTGTCTGTCTGAGGGTTGAAATCAGGACAAGACATGTCTGTCTGTCTGAGGGTTGAAATCAGGACAAGACATTGTCTGTCTGAGGGTTGAAATCTGTCTGTCTGGGTTGAAATCAGGACAAGACATGTCTGTCTGAGGGTTGAAATCAGGACATGTCTGTCTGTCTGAGGGTTGAAATCAGGACAAGACTGTCTGTCTGAGGGTTGAAATCAGGACAAGACTTGTCTGTCTGAGGGTTGAAATCTGTCTGTCTGTCTGAGGGTTGAAATCAGGACAAGACATTGTCTGTCTGTCTGAGGGTTGAAATCAGGACAAGACATGTCTGTCTGAGGGTTGAAATCAGGACAAGACTTGTCTGTCTGTCTGAGGGTTGAAATCAGGACAAGACATGTCTGTCTGAGGGTTGAAATCAGGACAAGACTTGTCTGTCTGAGGGTTGAAATCAGGACAAGACTTGTCTGTCTGTCTGAGGGTTGAAATCAGGACAAGACATGTCTGTCTGAGGTTGAAATCAGGACAAGACTTGTCTGTCTGTCTGAGGTTGAAATCAGGACAAGACATGACTGTCTGTCTGAGGGTTGAAATCAGGACAAGACTGTCTGTCTGTCTGAGGGTTGAAATCAGGACAAGACATGTCTGTCTGAGGGTTGAAATCAGGACAAGACTTGTCTGTCTGTTGAAAATCAGGACAAGACTGTCTGTCTGTCTGAGGTTGAAATCAGGACAAGACATGTCTGTCTGTCTGAGGGTTGAAATCAGGACAAGACATGTCTGTCTGTCTGAGGGTTGAAGAATGTCTGTCTGTCTGAGGGTCAGGACAAGACATGTCTGTCTGTCTGTCTGTCTGAGGTTTGAAATCAGGACAAGACTTGTCTGTCTGTCTGTGGGTTGAAATCAGGACAAGACATGTCTGTCTGAGGGTTGAAATCAGGACAAGACATGTCTGTCTGTCTGAGGGTTGAAATCAGGACAAGACATGTCTGTCTGAGGGTTGAAATCAGGACAAGACAGGACATGTCTGTCTGTCTGTCTGAGGGTTGAAATCAGGACAAGACATGTCTGTCTGAGGGTTGAAATCAGGACAAGACTTGTCTGTCTGAGGGTTGAAATCAGGACAAGACATGTCTGTCTGTCTGAGGGTTGAAATCAGGACAAGACATGTCTGTCTGTCTAAGGGTTGAAATCAGGACAAGACATGTCTGTCTGTCTGAGGGTTGAAATCAGGACAAGACATGTCTGTCTGAGGGTTGAAATCAGGACAAGACTTGTCTGTCTGTCTGCGGGTTGAAATCAGGACAAGACATGTCTGTCTGAGGGTTGAAATCAGGACAAGACTTGTCTGTCTGAGGGTTGAAATCAGGACAAGACATCTCTGTCTGTCTGAGGGTTGAAATCAGGACAAGACTTGTCTGTCCGTCTGAGGGTTGAAATCAGGACAAGACTTGTCTGTCTGTCTGAGGGTTGAAATCAGGACAAGACTTGTCTGTCTGAGGGTTGAAATCAGGACAAGACATGTCTGTCTGTCTGAGGGTTGAAATCAGGACAAGACTTGTCTGTCTGTCTGAGGTTGAAATCAGGACAAGACATGTCTGTCTGTCTGAGGTTGAAATCAGGACAAGACATGTCTGTCTGTCTGAGGGTTGAAATCAGGACAAGACTTGTCTGTCTGTCTGAAATCAGGACAAGACATGTCTGTCTGTCTGAGGGTTGAAATCAGGACAAGACATGTCTGTCTGTCTGAGGGTTGAAATCAGGACAAGACATGTCTGTCTGTCTGAGGGTTGAAATCAGGACAAGACATGTCTGTCTGTCTGAGGGTTGAAATCAGGACAAGACATGTCTGAAATCAGGACAAGACATTGTCTGTCTGAGGGACATTGAAATCAGGACAAGACATGTCTGTCTGAGGGTTGAAATCAGGACAAGACTTGTCTGTCTGAGGTTTGAAATCAGGACAAGACTTGTCTGTCTGTCTGAGGGTTGAAATCAGGACAAGACATGTCTGTCTGAGGGTTGAAATCAGGACAAGACATGTCTGTCTGTCTGAGGGTTGAAATCAGGACAAGACATGTCTGTCTGAGGGTTGAAATCAGGACATGACATGTCTGTCTGATGGTTGAAATCAGGACATGTCTGTCTGTCTGTCTGAGGGTTGAAATCAGGACAAGACATGTCTGTCTGAGGGTTGAAATCAGGACAAGACTTGTCTGTCTGAGGGTTGAAATCAGGACAAGACATGTCTGTCTGAGGGTTGAAATCAGGACAAGACATGTCTGTCTGTCTGAGGGTTGAAATCAGGACAAGACATGTCTGTCTGTCTGAGGGTTGAAATCAGGACAAGACATGTTGTCTGAAAATCAGGACAAGACTTGTCTGTCTGTCTGAAATCAGGACAAGACATGTCTGTCTGAAAATCAGGACAAGACTTGTGTCTGTCTGAGGGTTGAAATCAGGACAAGACTTGTCTGTCTGAGGTTTGAAATCAGGACAAGACTTGTCTGTCTGAGGGTTGAAATCAGGACAAGACATCTCTGTCTGTCTGAGGGTTGAAATCAGGACAAGACTTGTCTGTCCGTCTGAGGGTTGAAATCAGGACAAGACTTGTCTGTCTGTCTGAGGGTTGAAATCAGGACAAGACTTGTCTGTCTGAGGTTTGAAATCAGGACAAGACTTGTCTGTCTGTCTGAGGGTTGAAATCAGGACAAGACATGTCTGTCTGAAAATCAGGACAAGACTGTCTGTCTGTCTGTCTGTCTGTCTGAGGTTGAAATCAGGACAAGACATGTCTGTCTGAGGGTTGAAATCAGGACAAGACTTGTCTGTCTGAGGGTTGAAATCAGGACAAGACTTGTCTGTCTGTCTGAGGGTTGAAATCAGGACAAGACATGTCTGTCTGAGGGTTGAAATCAGGACAAGACATGTCTGTCTGTCTGAGGTTGAAATCTGTCTGTCTGAGGGTTGAAATCAGGACAAGACATGTCTGTCTGTCTGAGGTTGAAATCAGGACAAGACATGTCTGTCTGTCTGAGGGTTGAAATCAGGACAAGACATGTCTGTCTGAGGGTTGAAATCAGGACAAGACTTGTCTGTCTGTCTGAGGGTTGAAATCAGGACAAGACATGTCTGTCTGTCTGAGGGTTGAAATCAGGACAAGACTTGTCTGTCTGAGGTTTGAAATCAGGACAAGACTTGTCTGTCTGTCTGTCTGTCTGAGGGTTGAAATCAGGACAAGACATGTCTTGTCTGTCTGAGGGTTGAAATCAGGACAAGACATGTCTGTCTGAGGGTTGAAATCAGGACATGACAAAATCAAGACATGTCTGTCTGAGGGTTGAAATCAGGACAAGACTTGTCTGTCTGAGGGTTGAAATCAGGACAAGACATGTCTGTCTGTCTGAGGGTTGAAATCAGGACAAGACATGTCTGTCTGTCTAAGGGTTGAAATCAGGACAAGACATGTCTGTCTGTCTGAGGGTTGAAATCAGGACAAGACATGTCTGTCTGAGGGTTGAAATCAGGACAAGACTTGTCTGTCTGAGGGTTGAAATCAGGACAAGACTTGTCTGTCTGTCTGAGGTTTGAAATCAGGACAAGAAATCAGGACAAGACATGTCTGTCTGAGGGTCTGAGGGTTGAAATCAGGACAAGACATGTCTGTCTGAGGGTTGAAATCAGGACAAGACTGTCTGTCTGTCTGAGGGTTGAAATCAGGACAAGACATGTCTGTCTGTCTGAGGTTGAAATCAGGACAAGACATGTCTGTCTGAGGGTTGAAATCAGGACAAGACATGTCTGTCTGTCTGAGGGTTGAAATCAGACAAGACATGTCTGTCTGTCTGAGGGTTGAAATCAGGACAAGACATGTCTGTCTGAGGGTTGAAATCAGGACAAGACTTGTCTGTCTGTCTGAGGGTTGAAATCAGGACAAGACATGTCTGTCTGAGGGTTGAAATCAGGACAAGACATGTCTGTCTGAGGTTTGAAATCAGGACAAGACTTGTCTGTCTGTCTGAGGGTTGAAATCAGGACAAGACATGTCTGTCTGAGGGTTGAAATCAGGACAAGACATGTCTGTCTGTCTGAGGGTTGAAATCAGGACAAGACATGTCTGTCTGTCTGAGGGTTGAAATCAGGACATGACATGTCAAGACATGTCTGTCTGTCTGAGGGTTGAAATCAGGACAAGACATGTCTGTCTGTCTGAGGGTTGAAATCAGGACAAGACTTGTCTGTCTGTCTGAGGGTTGAAATCAGGACAAGACATGTCTGTCTGTCTGAGGTTGAAATCAGGACAAGACATGTCTGTCTGTCTGAGGGTTGAAATCAGGACAAGACATGTCTGTCTGAGGTTGAAATCAGGACAAGACTTGTCTGTCTGAGGTTTGAAATCAGGACAAGACTTGTCATGTCTGTCTGTCTGAGGTTGAAATCAGGACAAGACATGTCTGTCTGAGGGTTGAAATCAGGACAAGACTTGTCTGTCTGTCTGAGGGTTGAAATCAGGACAAGACATGTCTGTCTGAGGGTTGAAATCAGGACATGACTGTCTGTCTGAGGGTTGAAATCAGGACAAGACATCTCTGTCTGTCTGAGGGTTGAAATCAGGACAAGACTTGTCTGTCCGTCTGAGGGTTGAAATCAGGACAAGACTTGTCTGTCTGTCTGAGGGTTGAAATCAGGACAAGACATGTCTGTCTGTCTGAGGGTTGAAATCAGGACAAGACATGTCTGTCTGTCTGAGGGTTGAAATCAGGACAAGACTTGTCTGTCTGTCTGAGGGTTGAAATCAGGACAAGACTTGTCTGTCTGTCTGAGGTTGAAATCACAAGACTTGTCTGTCTGTCTGAGGGTTGAAATCAGGACAAGACATGTCTGTCTGTCTGAGGGTTGAAATCAGGACAAGACATGTCTGTCTGTCTGAGGGTTGAAATCAGGACATGACATGTCTGTCTGAGGGTTGAAATCTGTCTGTCTGAGGGTTGAAATCAGGACAAGACATGTCTGTCTGTCTGAGGGTTGAAATCAGACAAGACATGTCTGTCTGTCTGAGGGTTGAAATCAGGACAAGACATGTCTGTCTGTCTGTCTGAGGGTTGAAATCAGGACAAGACATGTCTGTCTGAGGTTGAAATCAGGACAAGACTTGTCTGTCTGAGGGTTGAAATCAGGACAAGACTTGTCTGTCAAGAGGTCTGTTGAAAATCAGGACAAGACATGTCTGTCTGTCTGTCTGAGGGTTGAAATCAGGACAAGACATGTCTGTCTGTCTGAGGGTTGAAACAAGACATCAGGACAAGACATGTCTGTCTGTCTGAGGGTTGAAATCAGGACAAGACATGTCTGTCTGAGGGTTGAAATCAGGACAAGACTTGTCTGTCTGTCTGAGGGTTGAAATCAGGACAAGACATGTCTGTCAAGACTGTCTGTCTGAGGGTTGAAATCAGGACAAGACTTGTCTGTCTGTCTGAGGGTTGAAATCAGGACAAGACTTGTCTGTCTGAGGTTTGAAATCAGGACAAGACTGTCTGTCTGTCTGAGGTTTGAAATCAGGACAAGACATGTCTGTCTGAGGGTTGAAATCAGGACAAGACATGTCTGTCTGAGGGTTGAAATCAGGACAAGACTTGTCTGTCTGTCTGAGGGTTGAAATCAGGACAAGACATGTCTGTCTGTCTGTCTGAGGGTTGAAATCAGGACAAGACTTGTCTGTCTGTCTGAGGGTTGAAATCAGGACAAGACATGTCTGTCTGTCTGAGGGTTGAAATCAGGACAAGACATGTCTGTCTGTCTGAGGTTGAAATCAGGACAAGACATGTCTGTCTGAGGGTTGAAATCAGGACATGACATGTCTGTCTGAGGGTTGAAATCAGGACAAGACTGTCTGTCTGAGGGTTGAAATCAGGACAAGACATGTCTGTCTGTCTGAGGTTGAAATCAGGACAAGACTTGTCTGTCTGAGGGTTGAAATCAGGACAAGACATGTCTGTCTGTCTGAGGTCTGTCTGAGGGTTGAAATCAGGACAAGACATGTCAGGGGTTGACAAAGACTTGTCTGTCTGTCTGAGGGTTGAAATCAGGACAAGACATGTCTGTCTGTCTGAGGGTTGAAATCAGGACAAGACATGTCTGTCTGTCTGAGGGTTGAAATCAGGACAAGACATGTCTGTCTGAGGGTTGAAATCAGGACAAGACTTGTCTGTCTGTCTGAAATCAGGACAAGACATTCTGAAAATCAGGACAAGACTTGTCTGTCTGAGGGTTGAAATGGACAAGACTTGTCTGTCTGTCTGAGGTTGAAATCAGGACAAGACTTGTCTGTCTGAGGTTTGAAATCAGGACAAGACTTGTCTGTCTGTCTGAGGGTTGAAATCAGGACAAGACATGTCTGTCTGAGGGTTGAAATCAGGACAAGACATGTCTGTCTGAAAATCAGGACAAGACTTGTCTGTCTGTCTGAGGGTTGAAATCAGGACAAGACATGTCTGTCTGAGGGTTGAAATCAGGACAAGACTTGTCTGTCTGAGGGTTGAAATCAGGACAAGACTTGTCTGTCTGTCTGAGGGTTGAAATCAGGACAAGACATGTCTGTCTGTCTGAGGGTTGAAATCAGGACAAGACATGTCTGTCTGTCTGAGGGTTGAAATCAGGACAAGACATGTGAAATCAGGACAAGACATGTCTGTCTGTCTGAGGGTTGAAATCAGGACAAGACATGTCTGTCTGAGGGTTGAAATCAGGACAAGACTTGTCTGTCTGAGGTTTGAAATCAGGACAAGACTTGTCTGTCTGTCTGAGGGTTGAAATCAGGACAAGACATGTCTGTCTGAGGGTTGAAATCAGGACAAGACATGTCTGTCTGTCTGAGGGTTGAAATCAGGACAAGACATGTCTGTCTGAGGGTTGAAATCAGGACATGACATGTCTGTCTGAGGGTTGAAATCAGGACATGTCTGTCTGTCTGAGGGTTGAAATCAGGACAAGACATCTCTGTCTGTCTGAGGGTTGAAATTGACAAGACAGGACAAGACTTGTCTGTCTGTCTGAGGGTTGAAATCAGGACAAGACATGTCTGTCTGAGGGTTGAAATCAGGACAAGACATGTCTGTCTGTCTGAGGTTGAAATCAGGACAAGACAAGTCTGTCTGAGGAGTTGAAATCAGGACAAGACATGTCTGTCTGTCTGAGGGTTGAAATCAGGACAAGACTTGTCTGTCTGTCTGAGGGTTGAAATCAGGACAAGACATGTCTGTCTGAGGGTTGAAATCAGGACAAGACATGTCTGTCTGAGGGTTGAAATCAGGACAAGACTTGTCTGTCTGTCTGAGGGTTGAAATCAGGACAAGACATGTCTGTCTGAGGGTTGAAATCTGTCTGTCTGAGGGTTGAAATCAGGACAAGACTTGTCTGTCTGTCTGTCAGGACAAGACATGTCTGTCTGAGGGTTGAAATCAGGACAAGACTTGTCTGTCTGTCTGAGGTTGAAATCAGGACAAGACATGTCTGTCTGTCTGAGGGTTGAAATCAGGACAAGACATGTCTGTCTGTCTGAGGGTTGAAATCAGGACAAGACATGTCTGTCTGTCTGAGGTTGAAATCAGGACAAGACTTGTCTGTCTGTCTGAGGGTTGAAATCAGGACAAGACATGTCTGTCTGTCTGAGGGTTGAAATCAGGACAAGACATGTCTGTCTGTCTGAGGGTTGAAATCAGGACAAGACATGTCTGTCTGAGGGTTGAAATCAGGACAAGACTTGTCTGTCTGAGGTTTGAAATCAGGACAAGACTTGTCTGTCTGTCTGTTGGTTGAAATCAGGACAAGACATGTCTGTCTGAGGGTTGAAATCAGGACAAGACTTGTCTGTCTGTCTGAGGGTTGAAATCAGGACAAGACATGTCTGTCTGTCTGAGGGTTGAAATCAGGACATGACATGTCTGTCTGAGGGTTGAAATCAGGACATGTCTGTCTGTCTGAGGGTTGAAATCAGGACAAGACATCTCTGTCTGTCTGAGGGTTGAAATCAGGACAAGACTTGTCTGTCTGTCTGAGGGTTGAAATCAGGACAAGACTTGTCTGTCTGTCTGAGGGTTGAAATCAGGACAAGACATGTCTGTCTGTCTGAGGGTTGAAATCAGGACAAGACATGTCTGTCTGTCTGAGGGTTGAAATCAGGACAAGACTTGTCTGTCTGTCTGAGGGTTGAAATCAGGACAAGACTTGTCTGTCTGTCTGAGGGTTGAAATCAGGACAAGACTTGTCTGTCTGTCTGAGGGTTGAAATCAGGACAAGACATGTCTGTCTGTCTGAGGGTTGAAATCAGGACAAGACTTGTCTGTCTGAGGGTTGAAATCAGGACATGTCTGTCTGAGGGTTGAAATCAGGACATGTCTGTCTGTCTGAGGGTTGAAATCAGGACATGTCTGTCTGAGGGTTGAAATCAGGACAAGACATGTCTGTCTGTCTGAGGGTTGAAATCAGGACAAGACATGTCTGTCTGTCTGAGGGTTGAAATCAGGACATGACATGTCTGTCTGTCTGAGTCTGTCTGAGGGTTGAAATCAGGACAAGACAGGACAAGACTTGTCTGTCTGAGGGTTGAAATCAGGACAAGACATGTCTGTCTGAGGGTTGAAATCAGGACAAGACTGTCTGTCTGTCTGAGGGTTGAAATCAGGACAAGACATGTCTGTCTGAGGGTTGAAATCAGGACAAGACTTGAGGGTTGAAATCAGGACAAGACATGTCTGTCTGTCTGAGGGTTGAAATCAGGACAAGACATGTCTGTCTGTCTGAGGGTTGAAATCAGGACAAGACATGTCTGTCTGAGGGTTGAAATCAGGACAAGACTTGTCTGTCTGTCTGAGGGTTGAAATCAGGACAAGACATGTCTGTCTGAGGGTTGAAATCAGGACAAGACTTGTCTGTCTGAGGGTTGAAATCAGGACAAGACTTGTCTGTCTGTCTGAGGGTTGAAATCAGGACAAGACTTGTCTGTCTGAGGTTTGAAATCAGGACAAGATGTCTGTCTGTCTGAGGTTTGAAATCAGGACAAGACATGTCTGTCTGAGGGTTGAAATCAGGACAAGACATGTCTGTCTGAGGGTTGAAATCAGGACAAGACTTGTCTGTCTGTCTGAGGGTTGAAATCAGGACAAGACATGTCTGTCTGAGGGTTGAAATCAGACAAGACTTGTCTGTCTGAGGGTTGAAATCAGGACAAGACTTGTCTGTCTGTCTGAGGGTTGAAATCAGGACAAGACATGTCTGTCTGTCTGAGGGTTGAAATCAGGACAAGACATGTCTGTCTGTCTGAGGGTTGAAATCAGGACAAGACTTGTCTGTCTGAGGGTTGAAATCAGGACATGACATGTCTGTCTGAGGGTTGAAATCAGGACATGTCTGTCTGTCTGAGGGTTGAAATCAGGACATGTCTGTCTGAGGGTTGAAATCAGGACAAGACTTGTCTGTCTGAGGGTTGAAATCAGGACATGACATGTCTGTCTGACAGGACATGTCTGTCTGTCTGTCTGAGGGTTGAAATCAGGACAAGACATGTCTGTCTGAGGGTTGAAATCAGGACAAGACTTGTCTGTCTGAGGGTCTGAGGGTTGAAATCAGGACAAGACATGTCTGTCTGTCTAAGGGTTGAAATCAGGACAAGACATGTCTGTCTGTCTGAGGGTTGAAATCAGGACAAGACATGTCTGTCTGAGGGTTGAAATCAGGACAAGACTTGTCTGTCTGTCTGCGGGTTGAAATCAGGACAAGACATGTCTGTCTGAGGGTTGAAATCAGGACAAGACTTGTCTGTCTGAGGGTTGAAATCAGGACAAGACTTGTCTGTCTGTCTGAGGGTTGAAATCAGGACAAGACTTGTCTGTCTGAGGTTTGAAATCAGGACAAGACTTGTCTGTCTGTCTGAGGTTTGAAATCAGGACAAGACATGTCTGTCTGAGGGTTGAAATCAGGACAAGACATGTCTGTCTGAGGGTTGAAATCAGGACAAGACATGTCTGTCTGAGGGTTGAAATCAGGACAAGACATGTCTGTCTGAGGGTTGAAATCAGGACAAGACTTGTCTGTCTGAGGGTTGAAATCAGGACAAGACTTGTCTGTCTGTCTGAGGGTTGAAATCAGGACAAGACATGTCTGTCTGTCTGAGGGTTGAAATCAGGACAAGACATGTCTGTCTGAGGGTTGAATTCAGGACAAGACATGTCTGTCTGTCTGAGGGTTGAAATCAGGACAAGACATGTCTGTCTGTCTGAGGGTTGAAATCAGGACAAGACATGTCTGTCTGTCTGAGGGTTGAAATCAGGACAAGACATGTCTGTCTGAGGATTGAAATCAGGACAAGACTTGTCTGTCTGAGGTTTGAAATCAGGACAAGACTTGTCTGTCTGTCTGTGGGTTGAAATCAGGACAAGACATGTCTGTCTGAGGGTTGAAATCAGGACAAGACTTGTCTGTCTGTCTGAGGGTTGAAATCAGGACAAGACATGTCTGTCTGTCTGAGGGTTGAAATCAGGACATGACATGTCTGTCTGAGGGTTGAAATCAGGACATGTCTGTCTGTCTGAGGGTTGAAATCAGGACAAGACATCTCTGTCTGTCTGAGGGTTGAAATCAGGACAAGACTTGTCTGTCTGAGGGTTGAAATCAGGACAAGACTTGTCTGTCTGTCTGAGGGTTGAAATCAGGACAAGACATGTCTGTCTGTCTGAGGGTTGAAATCAGGACAAGACATGTCTGTCTGTCTGAGGGTTGAAATCAGGACAAGACATGTCTGTCTGTCTGAGGGTTGAAATCAGGACAAGACTTGTCTGTCTGTCTGAGGGTTGAAATCAGGACAAGACATGTCTGTCTGTCTGAGGGTTGAAATCAGGACAAGACATTGTCTGTCTGTCTGAGGGTTGAAATCAGGACAAGACTCTGTCTGTCTGAGGAAATCAGGACATGACATGTCTGTCTGAGGGTTGAAATCAGGACATGTCTGTCTGTCTGAGGGTTGAAATCAGGACATGTCTGTCTGAGGGTTGAAATCATGTCTGTCTGTCTGAGGGTTGAAATCAGGACAAGACTTGTCTGTCTGTCTGAGGTCTGTCTGAGGGTTGAAATCAGGACAAGACATGTCTGTCTGTCTGAGGGTTGAAATCAGGACATGACATGTCTGTCTGAGGGTTGAAATCAGGACATGTCTGTCTGTCTGAGGTTGAAATCAGGACAAGACATGTCTGTCTGAGGGTTGAAATCAGGACAAGACTTGTCTGTCTGAGGGTTGAAATCAGGACAAGACATGTCTGTCTGTCTGAGGGTTGAAATCAGGACAAGACTTGTCTGTCTGTCTGAGGGTTGAAATCAGGACAAGACATGTCTGTCTGTCTGAGGTTGAAATCAGGACAAGACATGTCTGTCTGTCTGAGGGTTGAAATCAGGACAAGACTTGTTGTCTGTCTGAGGGTTGAAATCAGGACAAGACTTGTCTGTCTGTCTGAGGGTTGAAATCAGGACAAGACTGTCTGTCTGAGGGTTGAAATCAGGACAAGACTTGTCTGTCTGTCTGAGGGTTGAAATCAGGACAAGACTTGTCTGTCTGTCTGAGGGTTGAAATCAGACATGTCTGTCTGTCTGTCTGTCTGTCTGAGGGTTGAAATCAGGACAAGACATGTCTGTCTGTCTGAGGGTTGAAATCAGGACAAGACTTGTCTGTCTGAGGGTTGAAATCAGGACATGACATGTCTGTCTGAGGGTTGAAATCAGGACATGTCTGTCTGTCTGAGGGTTGAAATCTGTCTGTCTGAGGGTTGAAATCAGGACAAGACTTGTCTGTCTGAGGGTTGAAATCAGGACATGACATGTCTGTCTGAGGGTTGAAATCAGGACATGACTGTCTGTCTGTCTGAGGGTTGAAATCAGGACAAGACATGTCTGTCTGAGGGTCTGAGGTCTGTCTGAGGGTTGAAATCAGGACAAGACATGTCTGTCTGTCTGAGGGTTGAAATCAGGACAAGACATGTCTGTCTGTCTCTGTCTGTCTGTCTGAGGGTTGAAATCAGGACAAGACATGTCTGTCTGAGGGTTGAAATCAGGACAAGACTTGTCTGTCTGTCTGAGGGTTGAAATCAGGACAAGACATGTCTGTCTGAGGGTTGAAATCAGGACAAGACTTGTCTGTCTGAGGGTTGACATCAGGACAAGACTTGTCTGTCTGTCTGAGGGTTGAAATCAGGACAAGACTTGTCTGTCTGTCTGAGGTCTGTCTGTCTGTCTGAGGGTTGAAATCAGGACATGTCTGTCTGAGGGTTGAAATCAGGACAAGACTTGTCTGTCTGAGGGTTGAAATCAGGACATGACATGTCTGTCTGAGGGTTGAAATCAGGACATGTCTGTCTGTCTGTCTGAGGGTTGAAATCAGGACAAGACATGTCTGTCTGAGGGTTGAAATCAGGACAAGACTTGTCTGTCTGAGGGTTGAAATCAGGACAAGACATGTCTGTCTGTCTGAGGGTTGAAATCAGGACAAGACATGTCTGTCTGTCTAAGGGTTGAAATCAGGACAAGACATGTCTGTCTGTCTGAGGGTTGAAATCAGGACAAGACATGTCTGTCTGAGGGTTGAAATCAGGACAAGACTTGTCTGTCTCTGCGGGTTGAAATCAGGACAAGACATGTCTGTCTGAGGGTTGAAATCAGGACAAGACTTGTCTGTCTGAGGGTTGAAATCAGGACAAGACTTGTCTGTCTGTCTGAGGGTGTCTGTCTGTCTGAGGTTGAAATCAGGACAAGACTTGTCTGTCTGTCTGAGGTTTGAAATCAGGACAAGACTTGTCTGTCTGAGGGTTGAAATCAGGACAAGACATGTCTGTCTGAGGGTTGAAATCAGGACAAGACTCTGTCTGAGGGTTGAAATCAGGACAAGACTTGTCTGTCTGTCTGAGGGTTGAAATCAGGACAAGACATGTCTGTCTGTCTGAGGGTTGAAATCAGGACAAGACATGTCTGTCTGTCTGAGGGTTGAAATCAGGACAAGACTTGTCTGTCTGAGGGTTGAAATCAGGACATGACATGTCTGTCTGAGGGTTGAAATCAGGACATGTCTGTCTGTCTGAGGGTTGAAATCAGGACATGTCTGTCTGAGGGTTGAAATCAGGACAAGACTTGTCTGTCTGAGGGTTGAAATCTGACATGTCTGTCTGAGGGTTGAAATCAGGACATGTCTGTCTGTCTGTCTGAGGAAATCAGGACAAGACATGTCTGTCTGAGGGTTGAAATCAGGACAAGACTTGTCTGTCTGAGGGTTGAAATCAGGACAAGACATGTCTGTCTGTCTGAGGGTTGAAATCAGGACAAGACATGTCTGTCTGTCTGAGGGTTGAAATCAGGACAAGACATGTCTGTCTGTCTGAGGGTTGAAATCAGGACAAGACATGTCTGTCTGAGGGTTGAAATCAGGACAAGACTTGTCTGTCTGTCTGAGGGTTGAAATCAGGACAAGACATGTCTGTCTGAGGGTTGAAATCAGGACAAGACTTGTCTGTCTGAGGACAAGACAAGACTTGTCTGTCTGTCTGAGGGTTGAAATCAGGACAAGACTTGTCTGTCTGAGGTTTGAAATCAGGACAAGACTTGTCTGTCTGTCTGAGGTTTGAAATCAGGACAAGACATGTCTGTCTGAGGGTTGAAATCAGGACAAGACATGTCTGTCTGAGGGTTGAAATCAGGACAAGACTTGTCTGTCTGTCTGAGGGTTGAAATCAGGACAAGACATGTCTGTCTGAGGGTTGAAATCAGGACAAGACTTGTCTGTCTGAGGGTTGAAATCAGGACAAGACTTGTCTGTCTGTCTGAGGGTTGAAATCAGGACAAGACATGTCTGTCTGTCTGAGGGTTGAAATCAGGACAAGACATGTCTGTCTGAGGGTTGAAATCAGGACAAGACATGTCTGTCTGTCTGAGGGTTGAAATCAGGACAAGACATGTCTGTCTGTCTGAGGGTTGAAATCAGGACAAGACATGTCTGTCTGTCTGAGGGTTGAAATCAGGACAAGACATGTCTGTCTGAGACATTGTCTGTCTGTCTGAGGGTTGAAATCAGGACAAGACATGTCTGTCTGTCAGGACAAGACTTGTCTGTCTGAGGTTTGAAATCAGGACAAGACTTGTCTGTCTGTCTGAGGGTTGAAATCAGGACAAGACATGTCTGTCTGAGGGTTGAAATCAGGACAAGACTTGTCTGTCTGTCTGAGGGTTGAAATCAGGACAAGACATGTCTGTCTGTCTGAGGGTTGAAATCAGGACATGACATGTCTGTCTGAGGGTTGAAATCAGGACAAGACATCTGTCTGTCTGAGGGTTGAAATCAGGACAAGACTTGTCTGTCTGTCTGAGGGTTGAAATCAGGACAAGACTTGTCTGTCTGTCTGAGGGTTGAAATCAGGACAAGACATGTCTGTCTGTCTGAGGGTTGAAATCAGGACAAGACATGTCTGTCTGTCTGAGGGTTGAAATCAGGACAAGACATGTCTGTCTGTCTGACAAGACTTGTCTGTCTGGAGGTTGAAATCAGGACAAGACTTGTCTGTCTGTCTGAGGGTTGAAATCAGGACAAGACTTGTCTGTCTGTCTGAGGGTTGAAATCAGGACAAGACATGTCTGTCTGTCTGAGGGTTGAAATCAGGACAAGACTTGTCTGTCTGAGGGTTGAAATCAGGACAAGACTCTGAGGGTTGAAATCAGGACAAGACATGTCTGTCTGTCTGAGGGTTGAAATCAGGACATGACATGTCTGTCTGAGGGTTGAAATCAGGACATGTCTGTCTGTCTGAGGGTTGAAATCAGGACAAGACATCTCTGTCTGTCTGAGGGTTGAAATCAGGACAAGACTTGTCTGTCCGTCTGAGGGTTGAAATCAGGACAAGACTTGTCTGTCTGTCTGAGGGTTGAAATCAGGACAAGACATGTCTGTCTGTCTGAGGGTTGAAATCAGGACAAGACATGTCTGTCTGTCTGAGGGTTGAAATCAGGACAAGACTTGTCTGTCTGTCTGAGGGTTGAAATCAGGACAAGACTTGTCTGTCTGTCTGAGGGTTGAAATCAGGACAAGACTTGTCTGTCTGTCTGAGGGTTGAAATCAGGACAAGACATGTCTGTCTGTCTGAGGGTTGAAATCAGGACAAGACTTGTCTGTCTGAGGTTTGAAATCTGTCTGTCTGAGGGTTGAAATCAGGACAAGACATGTCTGTCTGAGGGTTGAAATCAGGACAAGACATGTCTGTCTGAGGGTTGAAATCAGGACAAGACTTGTCTGTCTGTCTGAGGGTTGAAATCTGTCTGTCTGAGGGTTGAAATCAGGACAAGACTTGTCTGTCTGAGGGTTGAAATCAGGACAAGACTTGTCTGTCTGTCTGAGGGTTGAAATCAGGACAAGACATGTCTGTCTGTCTGAGGGTTGAAATCAGGACATGACATGTCTGTCTGAGGGTTGAAATCAGGACATGTCTGTCTGTCTGAGGGTTGAAATCAGGACAAGACATGTCTGTCTGTCTGAGGGTTGAAATCAGGACAAGACATGTCTGTCTGTCTGAGGGTTGAAATCAGGACAAGACATGTCTGTCTGAGGATTGAAATCAGGACAAGACTGTCTGTCTGTCTGAGGGTTGAAATCAGGACAAGACATGTCTGTCTGTCTGTCTGTCTGAGGTTTGAAATCAGGACAAGACTTGTCTGTCTGTCTGAAAATCAGGACAAGACATGTCTGTCTGTCTGGTTGAAATCAGGACATGTCTGTCTGTCTGAGGGTTGAAATCAGGACAAGACATGTCTGTCTGTCTGAGGGTTGAAATCAGGACATGTCTGTCTGTCTGAGGGTTGAAATCAGGACAAGACATCTCTGTCTGTCTGAGGGTTGAAATCAGGACAAGACTTGTCTGTCCGTCTGAGGGTTGAAATCAGGACAAGACTTGTCTGTCTGTCTGAGGGTTGAAATCAGGACAAGACATGTCTGTCTGTCTGAGGGTTGAAATCAGGACAAGACATGTCTGTCTGTCTGAGGGTTGAAATCAGGACAAGACTTGTCTGTCTGTCTGAGGGTTGAAATCAGGACAAGACATGTCTGTCTGTCTGAGGGTTGAAATCAGGACATGTCTGTCTGTCTGAGGGTTGAAATCAGGACAAGACTTGTCTGTCTGTCTGAGGGTTGAAATCAGGACAAGACTTGAGGGTTGAAATCAGGACAAGACATGTCTGTCTGTCTGAGGGTTGAAATCAGGACAACATGTCTGTCTGAGGGTTGAAATCAGGACAAGACTGTCTGTCTGTCTGAGGGTTGAAATCAGGACAAGACATGTCTGTCTGAGGGTTGAAATCAGGACAAGACTTGTCTGTCTGTCTGAGGGTTGAAATCAGGACAAGACTTGTCTGTCTGTCTGAGGGTTGAAATCAGGACAAGACATGTCTGTCTGTCTGAGGGTTGAAATCAGGACAAGACATGTCTGTCTGTCTGAGGGTTGAAATCAGGACAAGACTTGTCTGTCTGTCTGAGGGTTGAAATCAGGACAAGACATGTCTGTCTGAGGGTTGAAATCAGGACAAGACTTGTCTGTCTGAGGGTTGAAATCAGGACAAGACTTGTCTGTCTGTCTGAGGGTTGAAATCAGGACAAGACTTGTCTGTCTGAGGTTTGAAATCAGGACAAGATTTGTCTGTCTGTCTGAGGTTTGAAATCAGGACAAGACATGTCTGTCTGAGGGTTGAAATCAGGACAAGACATGTCTGTCTGAGGGTTGAAATCAGGACAAGACTTGTCTGTCTGTCTGAGGGTTGAAATCAGGACAAGACATGTCTGTCTGAGGGTTGAAATCAGGACAAGACTTGTCTGTCTGAGGGTTGAAATCAGGACAAGACTTGTCTGTCTGTCTGAGGGTTGAAATCAGGACAAGACATGTCTGTCTGTCTGAGGGTTGAAATCAGGACAAGACATGTCTGTCTGTCTGAGGGTTGAAATCAGGACAAGACTTGTCTGTCTGAGGGTTGAAATCAGGACATGACATGTCTGTCTGAGGGTTGAAATCAGGACATGTCTGTCTGTCTGAGGGTTGAAATCAGGACATGTCTGTCTGAGGTTGAAATCAGGACAAGACTTGTCTGTCTGAGGGTTGAAATCAGGACATGACATGTCTGTCTGAGGGTTGAAATCAGGACATGTCTGTCTGTCTGTCTGAAAATCAGGACAAGACATGTCTGTCTGTCTTGTCTGTCTGAGGGTTGAAATCAGGACAAGACTTGTCTGTCTGTCTGAGGGTTGAAATCAGGACAAGACATGTCTGTCTGTCTGAGGGTTGAAATCAGGACAAGACATGTCTGTCTGTCTGAGGGTTGAAATCAGGACAAGACATGTCTGTCTGAGGGTTGAAATCAGGACAAGACTTGTCTGTCTGTCTGCGGGTTGAAATCAGGACAAGACATGTCTGTCTGAGGGTTGAAATCAGGACAAGACTTGTCTGTCTGAGGGTTGACATCAGGACAAGACTTGTCTGTCTGTCTGAGGGTTGAAATCAGGACAAGACTTGTCTGTCTGAGGTTTGAAATCAGGACAAGACTTGTCTGTCTGTCTGAGGTTTGAAATCAGGACAAGACATGTCTGTCTGAGGGTTGAAATCAGGACAAGACATGTCTGTCTGAGGGTTGAAATCAGGACAAGACTTGTCTGTCTGTCTGAGGGTTGAAATCAGGACAAGACATGTCTGTCTGAGGGTTGAAATCAGGACAAGACTTGTCTGTCTGAGGGTTGAAATCAGGACAAGACTTGTCTGTCTGTCTGAGGGTTGAAATCAGGACAAGACATGTCTGTCTGTCTGAGGGTTGAAATCAGGACAAGACATGTCTGTCTGAGGGTTGAAATCAGGACAAGACATGTCTGTCTGTCTGAGGGTTGAAATCAGGACAAGACATGTCTGTCTGTCTGAGGGTTGAAATCAGGACAAGACATGTCTGTCTGTCTGAGGGTTGAAATCAGGACAAGACATGTCTGTCTGAGGATTGAAATCAGGACAAGACTTGTCTGTCTGAGGTTTGAAATCAGGACAAGACTTGTCTGTCTGTCTGTGGGTTGAAATCAGGACAAGACATGTCTGTCTGAGGGTTGAAATCAGGACAAGACTTGTCTGTCTGTCTGAGGGTTGAAATCAGGACAAGACATGTCTGTCTGTCTGAGGGTTGAAATCAGGACATGACATGTCTGTCTGAGGGTTGAAATCAGGACATGTCTGTCTGTCTGAGGGTTGAAATCAGGACAAGACATCTCTGTCTGTCTGAGGGTTGAAATCAGGACAAGACTTGTCTGTCCGTCTGAGGGTTGAAATCAGGACAAGACTTGTCTGTCTGTCTGAGGGTTGAAATCAGGACAAGACATGTCTGTCTGTCTGAGGGTTGAAATCAGGACAAGACATGTCTGTCTGTCTGAGGGTTGAAATCAGGACAAGACTTGTCTGTCTGTCTGAAAATCAGGACAAGACTTGTCTGTCTGTCTGAGGGTTGAAATCAGGACAAGACTTGTCTGTCTGTCTGAGGGTTGAAATCAGGACAAGACATGTCTGTCTGTCTGAGGGTTGAAATCAGGACAAGACTTGTCTGTCTGAGGGTTGAAATCAGGACATGACATGTCTGTCTGAGGGTTGAAATCAGGACATGTCTGTCTGTCTGAGGGTTGAAATCAGGACAAGACATGTCTGTCTGTCTGAGGGTTGAAATCAGGACAAGACATGTCTGTCTGTCTGAGGGTTGAAATCAGGACAAGACTTGTCTGTCTGAGGGTTGAAATCAGGACATGACATGTCTGTCTGAGGGTTGAAATCAGGACATGTCTGTCTGTCTGAGGGTTGAAATCAGGACATGTCTGTCTGAGGGTTGAAATCAGGACAAGACTTGTCTGTCTGAGGGTTGAAATCAGGACATGACATGTCTGTCTGAGGGTTGAAATCAGGACATGTCTGTCTGTCTGTCTGAGGGTTGAAATCAGGACAAGACATGTCTGTCTGAGGGTTGAAATCAGGACAAGACTTGTCTGTCTGAGGGTTGAAATCAGGACAAGACATGTCTGTCTGTCTGAGGGTTGAAATCAGGACAAGACTTGTCTGTCTGTCTAAGGGTTGAAATCAGGACAAGACATGTCTGTCTGTCTGAGGGTTGAAATCAGGACAAGACATGTCTGTCTGTCTGAGGGTTGAAATCAGGACAAGACTTGTCTGTCTGTCTGAGGGTTGAAATCAGGACAAGACTTGTCTGTCTGTCTGAGGGTTGAAATCAGGACAAGACTTGTCTGTCTGTCTGAGGGTTGAAATCAGGACAAGACATGTCTGTCTGTCTGAGGGTTGAAATCAGGACAAGACTTGTCTGTCTGTCTGAGGGTTGAAATCAGGACATGTCTGTCTGAGGGTTGAAATCAGGACAAGACATGTCTGTCTGTCTGAGGGTTGAAATCAGGACAAGACATGTCTGTCTGTCTGAGGGTTGAAATCAGGACAAGACTTGTCTGTCTGAGGGTTGAAATCAGGACATGACATGTCTGTCTGAGGGTTGAAATCAGGACATGTCTGTCTGTCTGAGGGTTGAAATCAGGACATGTCTGTCTGAGGGTTGAAATCAGGACAAGACTTGTCTGTCTGAGGGTTGAAATCAGGACATGACATGTCTGTCTGAGGGTTGAAATCAGGACATGTCTGTCTGTCTGTCTGAGGGTTGAAATCAGGACAAGACATGTCTGTCTGAGGGTTGAAATCAGGACAAGACTTGTCTGTCTGAGGGTTGAAATCAGGACAAGACATGTCTGTCTGTCTGAGGGTTGAAATCAGGACAAGACATGTCTGTCTGTCTAAGGGTTGAAATCAGGACAAGACATGTCTGTCTGTCTGAGGGTTGAAATCAGGACAAGACATGTCTGTCTGAGGGTTGAAATCAGGACAAGACTTGTCTGTCTGTCTGCGGGTTGAAATCAGGACAAGACATGTCTGTCTGAGGGTTGAAATCAGGACAAGACTTGTCTGTCTGAGGGTTGACATCAGGACAAGACTTGTCTGTCTGTCTGAGGGTTGAAATCAGGACAAGACTTGTCTGTCTGAGGTTTGAAATCAGGACATGTCTGTCTGTCTGAGGGTTGAAATCAGGACATGTCTGTCTGAGGGTTGAAATCAGGACAAGACTTGTCTGTCTGAGGGTTGAAATCAGGACAAGACATGTCTGTCTGAGGGTTGAAATCAGGACAAGACTTGTCTGTCTGAGGTTTGAAATCAGGACAAGACTTGTCTGTCTGTCTGTGGGTTGAAATCAGGACAAGACATGTCTGTCTGAGGGTTGAAATCAGGACAAGACTTGTCTGTCTGTCTGAGGGTTGAAATCAGGACAAGACATGTCTGTCTGTCTGAGGGTTGAAATCAGGACATGACATGTCTGTCTGAGGGTTGAAATCAGGACATGTCTGTCTGTCTGAGGGTTGAAATCAGGACAAGACATCTCTGTCTGTCTGAGGGTTGAAATCAGGACAAGACTTGTCTGTCCGTCTGAGGGTTGAAATCAGGACAAGACTTGTCTGTCTGTCTGAGGGTTGAAATCAGGACAAGACATGTCTGTCTGTCTGAGGGTTGAAATCAGGACAAGACATGTCTGTCTGTCTGAGGGTTGAAATCAGGACAAGACTTGTCTGTCTGTCTGAGGGTTGAAATCAGGACAAGACTTGTCTGTCTGTCTGAGGTTGAAATCAGGACAAGACTTGTCTGTCTGTCTGAGGGTTGAAATCAGGACAAGACATGTCTGTCTGTTGAAAATCAGGACAAGACTTGTCTGTCTGAGGGTTGAAATCAGGACAAGACTTGTCTGTCTGTCTGGGTTGAAATCAGGACAAGACATGTCTGTCTGTCTGAGGGTTGAAATCAGGACATGACATGTCTGTCTGTCTGTCTGTCTGAGGGTTGAAATCAGGACAAGACATCTCTGTCTGTCTGAGGGTTGAAATCAGGACAAGACTTGTCTGTCTGAGGGTTGAAATTGAAATCTGTCTGAGGAAATCAGGACATGTCTGTCTGTCTGAGGGTTGAAATCAGGACAAGACATGTCTGTCTGAGGGTTGAAATCAGGACAAGACTGTCTGTCTGTCTGAGGGTTGAAATCAGGACAAGACTTGTCTGTCTGTCTGAGGTTGAAATCAGGACAAGACATGTCTGTCTGTCTGAGGGTTGAAATCAGGACAAGACATGTCTGTCTGTCTGAGGGTTGAAATCAGGACAAGACATGTCTGTCTGTCTGAGGGTTGAAATCAGGACAAGACATGTCTGTCTGTCTGAGGGTTGAAATCAGGACAAGACTTGTCTGTCTGTCTGAGGGTTGAAATCAGGACAAGACATGTCTGTCTGTCTGAGGGTTGAAATCAGGACAAGACTTGTCTGTCTGAGGGTTGAAATCAGGACAAGACTTGTCTGTCTGTCTGAGGGTTGAAATCAGGACAAGACATGTCTGTCTGTCTGAGGGTTGAAATCAGGACATGACATGTCTGTCTGACAGGACATGTCTGTCTGTCTGAGGGTTGAAATCAGGACAAGACATCTCTGTCTGTCTGAGGGTTGAAATCAGGACAAGACTTGTCTGTCCGTCTGAGGGTTGAAATCAGGACAAGACTTGTCTGTCTGTCTGAGGGTTGAAATCAGGACAAGACATGTCTGTCTGTCTGAGGGTTGAAATCAGGACAAGACATGTCTGTCTGTCTGAGGGTTGAAATCAGGACAAGACTTGTCTGTCTGTCTGAGGGTTGAAATCAGGACAAGACTTGTCTGTCTGTCTGAGGGTTGAAATCAGGACAAGACTTGTCTGTCTGTCTGAGGGTTGAAATCAGGACAAGACATGTCTGTCTGTCTGAGGGTTGAAATCAGGACAAGACTTGTCTGTCTGAGGTTTGAAATCAGGACAAGATTTGTCTGTCTGTCTGAGGTTTGAAATCAGGACAAGACATGTCTGTCTGAGGGTTGAAATCAGGACAAGACATGTCTGTCTGAGGGTTGAAATCAGGACAAGACTTGTCTGTCTGTCTGAGGGTTGAAATCAGGACAAGACATGTCTGTCTGACTGAGGGTTGAAATCAGGACAAGACATGTCTGTCTGTCTGAGGGTTGAAATCAGGACAAGACTTGTCTGTCTGTCTGAGGGTTGAAATCAGGACAAGACATGTCTGTCTGAGGGTTGAAATCAGGACAAGACATGTCTGTCTGTCTGAGGGTTGAAATCAGGACAAGACATGTCTGTCTGAGGGTTGAAATCAGGACATGACATGTCTGTCTGAGGGTTGAAATCAGGACATGTCTGTCTGTCTGAGGGTTGAAATCAGGACATGTCTGTCTGAGGGTTGAAATCAGGACAAGACTTGTCTGTCTGAGGGTTGAAATCAGACATGTCTGTCTGAGGGTTGAAATCAGGACATGACATGTCTGTCTGAGGGTTGAAATCAGGACAAGACATGTCTGTCTGAGGGTTGAAATCAGGACAAGACTTGTCTGTCTGAGGGTTGAAATCAGGACAAGACATGTCTGTCTGTCTGAGGGTTGAAATCAGGACAAGACATGTCTGTCTGTCTAAGGGTTGAAATCAGGACAAGACATGTCTGTCTGTCTGAGGGTTGAAATCAGGACAAGACATGTCTGTCTGAGGGTTGAAATCAGGACAAGACTTGTCTGTCTGTCTGAAATCAGGACAAGACATGTCTGTCTGAGGTTGAAATCAGGACAAGACTTGTCTGTCTGAGGGTTGAATCAGGACAAGACTTGTCTGTCTGTCTGAGGGTTGAAATCAGGACAAGACTTGTCTGTCTGAGGTTTGAAATCAGGACAAGACTTGTCTGTCTGTCTGAGGTTTGAAATCAGGACAAGACATGTCTGTCTGAGGGTTGAAATCAGGACAAGACATGTCTGTCTGAGGGTTGAAATCAGGACAAGACTTGTCTGTCTGTCTGAGGGTTGAAATCAGGACAAGACATGTCTGTCTGAGGGTTGAAATCAGGACAAGACTTGTCTGTCTGAGGGTTGAAATCAGGACAAGACTTGTCTGTCTGTCTGAGGGTTGAAATCAGGACAAGACATGTCTGTCTGTCTGAGGGTTGAAATCAGGACAAGACATGTCTGTCTGAGGGTTGAATTCAGGACAAGACATGTCTGTCTGTCTGAGGGTTGAAATCAGGACAAGACATGTCTGTCTGTCTGAGGGTTGAAATCAGGACAAGACATGTCTGTCTGTCTGAGGGTTGAAATCAGGACAAGACATGTCTGTCTGAGGATTGAAATCAGGACAAGACTTGTCTGTCTGAGGTTTGAAATCAGGACAAGACTTGTCTGTCTGTCTGTGGGTTGAAATCAGGACAAGACATGTCTGTCTGAGGAAATCAGGACAAGACTTGTCTGTCTGTCTGAGGGTTGAAATCAGGACAAGACATGTCTGTCTGTCTGAGGGTTGAAATCAGGACATGACATGTCTGTCTGAGGGTTGAAATCAGGACATGTCTGTCTGTCTGAGGGTTGAAATCAGGACAAGACATCTCTGTCTGTCTGAGGGTTGAAATCAGGACAAGACTTGTCTGTCCGTCTGAGGGTTGAAATCAGGACAAGACTTGTCTGTCTGTCTGAGGGTTGAAATCAGGACAAGACATGTCTGTCTGTCTGAGGGTTGAAATCAGGACAAGACATGTCTGTCTGTCTGAGGGTTGAAATCAGGACAAGACTTGTCTGTCTGTCTGAGGGTTGAAATCAGGACAAGACTTGTCTGTCTGTCTGAGGGTTGAAATCAGGACAAGACTTGTCTGTCTGTCTGAGGGTTGAAATCAGGACAAGACATGTCTGTCTGTCTGAGGGTTGAAATCAGGACAAGACTTGTCTGTCTGAGGGTTGAAATCAGGACATGACATGTCTGTCTGAGGGTTGAAATCAGGACATGTCTGTCTGTCTGAGGGTTGAAATCAGGACATGTCTGTCTGAGGGTTGAAATCAGGACAAGACATGTCTGTCTGTCTGAGGGTTGAAATCAGGACAAGACATGTCTGTCTGTCTGAGGGTTGAAATCAGGACAAGACTTGTCTGTCTGAGGGTTGAAATCAGGACATGACATGTCTGTCTGAGGGTTGAAATCAGGACATGTCTGTCTGTCTGAGGGTTGAAATCAGGACAAGACTTGTCTGTCTGAGGGTTGAAATCAGGACATGACATGTCTGTCTGAGGGTTGAAATCAGGACATGTCTGTCTGTCTGTCTGAGGGTTGAAATCAGGACAAGACATGTCTGTCTGAGGGTTGAAATCAGGACAAGACTTGTCTGTCTGAGGGTTGAAATCAGGACAAGACATGTCTGTCTGTCTGAGGGTTGAAATCAGGACAAGACTTGTCTGTCTGTCTGAGGGTTGAAATCAGGACAAGACATGTCTGTCTGTCTGAGGGTTGAAATCAGGACAAGACATGTCTGTCTGTCTGAGGGTTGAAATCAGGACAAGACTTGTCTGTCTGTCTGAGGGTTGAAATCAGGACAAGACTTGTCTGTCTGTCTGAGGGTTGAAATCAGGACAAGACTTGTCTGTCTGTCTGAGGGTTGAAATCAGGACAAGACATGTCTGTCTGTCTGAGGGTTGAAATCAGGACAAGACTTGTCTGTCTGTCTGAGGGTTGAAATCAGGACATGTCTGTCTGAGGGTTGAAATCAGGACAAGACATGTCTGTCTGTCTGAGGGTTGAAATCAGGACAAGACATGTCTGTCTGTCTGAGGGTTGAAATCAGGACAAGACTTGTCTGTCTGAGGGTTGAAATCAGGACATGACATGTCTGTCTGAGGGTTGAAATCAGGACATGTCTGTCTGTCTGAGGGTTGAAATCAGGACATGTCTGTCTGAGGGTTGAAATCAGGACAAGACTTGTCTGTCTGAGGGTTGAAATCAGGACATGACATGTCTGTCTGAGGGTTGAAATCAGGACATGTCTGTCTGTCTGTCTGAGGGTTGAAATCAGGACAAGACATGTCTGTCTGAGGGTTGAAATCAGGACAAGACTTGTCTGTCTGAGGGTTGAAATCAGGACAAGACATGTCTGTCTGTCTGAGGGTTGAAATCAGGACAAGACATGTCTGTCTGTCTAAGGGTTGAAATCAGGACAAGACATGTCTGTCTGTCTGAGGGTTGAAATCAGGACAAGACATGTCTGTCTGAGGGTTGAAATCAGGACAAGACTTGTCTGTCTGTCTGAGGGTTGAAATCAGGACAAGACATGTCTGTCTGAGGGTTGAAATCAGGACAAGACTTGTCTGTCTGAGGGTTGACATCAGGACAAGACTTGTCTGTCTGTCTGAGGGTTGAAATCAGGACAAGACTTGTCTGTCTGAGGTTTGAAATCAGGACAAGACTTGTCTGTCTGTCTGAGGTTGAAATCAGGACATGTCTGTCTGAGGGTTGAAATCAGGACAAGACTTGTCTGTCTGTTGAAATCAGGACATGACATGTCTGTCTGAGGGTTGAAATCAGGACATGACTGTCTGTCTGTCTGAGGGTTGAAATCAGGACAAGACATGTCTGTCTGAGGGTTGAAATCAGGACAAGACTTGTCTGTCTGAGGGTTGAAATCAGGACAAGACATGTCTGTCTGTCTGAGGGTTGAAATCAGGACAAGACATGTCTGTCTGTCTAAGGGTTGAAATCAGGACAAGACATGTCTGTCTGTCTGAGGGTTGAAATCAGGACAAGACATGTCTGTCTGAGGGTTGAAATCAGGACAAGACTTGTCTGTCTGTCTGCGGGTTGAAATCAGGACAAGACATGTCTGTCTGAGGGTTGAAATCAGGACAAGACTTGTCTGTCTGAGGGTTGACATCAGGACAAGACTTGTCTGTCTGTCTGAGGGTTGAAATCAGGACAAGACTTGTCTGTCTGAGGTTTGAAATCAGGACAAGACTTGTCTGTCTGTCTGAGGTTTGAAATCAGGACAAGACATGTCTGTCTGAGGGGACAAGACATGTCTGTCTGAGGGTTGAAATCAGGACAAGACTTGTCTGTCTGTCTGAGGGTTGAAATCAGGACAAGACATGTCTGTCTGAGGGTTGAAATCAGGACAAGACTTGTCTGTCTGAGGGTTGAAATCAGGACAAGACTTGTCTGTCTGTCTGAGGGTTGAAATCAGGACAAGACTTGTCTGTCTGAGGGTTGAAATCAGGACATGACATGTCTGTCTGAGGGTTGAAATCAGGACATGTCTGTCTGTCTGAGGGTTGAAATCAGGACATGTCTGTCTGAGGGTTGAAATCAGGACAAGACTTGTCTGTCTGAGGGTTGAAATCAGGACATGACATGTCTGTCTGAGGGTTGAAATCAGGACATGTCTGTCTGTCTGTCTGAGGGTTGAAATCAGGACAAGACATGTCTGTCTGAGGGTTGAAATCAGGACAAGACTTGTCTGTCTGAGGGTTGAAATCAGGACAAGACATGTCTGTCTGTCTGAGGGTTGAAATCAGGACAAGACATGTCTGTCTGTCTAAGGGTTGAAATCAGGACAAGACATGTCTGTCTGTCTGAGGGTTGAAATCAGGACAAGACATGTCTGTCTGAGGGTTGAAATCAGGACAAGACTTGTCTGTCTGTCTGCGGGTTGAAATCAGGACAAGACATGTCTGTCTGAGGGTTGAAATCAGGACAAGACTTGTCTGTCTGAGGGTTGACATCAGGACAAGACTTGTCTGTCTGTCTGAGGGTTGAAATCAGGACAAGACTTGTCTGTCTGAGGTTTGAAATCAGGACATGTCTGTCTGTCTGAGGGTTGAAATCAGGACATGTCTGTCTGAGGGTTGAAATCAGGACAAGACTTGTCTGTCTGAGGGTTGAAATCAGGACATGACATGTCTGTCTGAGGGTTGAAATCAGGACATGTCTGTCTGTCTGTCTGAGGGTTGAAATCAGGACAAGACATGTCTGTCTGAGGGTTGAAATCAGGACAAGACTTGTCTGTCTGAGGGTTGAAATCAGGACAAGACATGTCTGTCTGTCTGAGGGTTGAAATCAGGACAAGACATGTCTGTCTGTCTAAGGGTTGAAATCAGGACAAGACATGTCTGTCTGTCTGAGGGTTGAAATCAGGACAAGACATGTCTGTCTGAGGGTTGAAATCAGGACAAGACTTGTCTGTCTGTCTGCGGGTTGAAATCAGGACAAGACATGTCTGTCTGAGGGTTGAAATCAGGACAAGACTTGTCTGTCTGAGGGTTGAATCAGGACAAGACTTGTCTGTCTGTCTGAGGGTTGAAATCAGGACAAGACTTGTCTGTCTGAGGAAATCAAAGACTTGTCTGTCTGTCTGAGGTTGAAATCAGGACAAGACATGTCTGTCTGTCTGAGGGTTGAAATCAGGACAAGACATGTCTGTCTGAGGGTTGAAATCAGGACAAGACTTGTCTGTCTGAGGGTTGAAATCTGACATGTCTGTCTGAGGGTTGAAATCAGGACAAGACTTGTCTGTCTGTCTGAGGGTTGAAATCAGGACAAGACTTGTCTGTCTGTCTGAGGGTTGAAATCAGGACAAGACTTGTCTGTCTGTTGAAATCTGAGGTCTGAGGGTTGAAATCAGGACAAGACTGTCTGTCTGTTGAAATCAGGACATGTCTGTCTGAGGGTTGAAATCAGGACAAGACTTGTCTGTCTGAGGGTTGAAATCAGGACATGACATGTCTGTCTGAGGGTTGAAATCAGGACATGTCTGTCTGTCTGTCTGAGGGTTGAAATCAGGACAAGACATGTCTGTCTGAGGGTTGAAATCAGGACAAGACTTGTCTGACAAGACTGTCTCTGTCTGAGGGTTGAAATCAGGACAAGACATGTCTGTCTGTCTGAGGGTTGAAATCAGGACAAGACATGTCTGTCTGTCTGAGGGTTGAAATCAGGACAAGTCTGAGGGTGTCTGTCTGTCTGAGGGTTGACATCAGGACAAGACTTGTCTGTCTGTCTGAGGGTTGAAATCAGGACAAGACTTGTCTGTCTGAGGTTTGAAATCAGGACATGTCTGTCTGTCTGAGGGTTGAAATCAGGACATGTCTGTCTGAGGGTTGAAATCAGGACAAGACTTGTCTGTCTGAGGGTTGAAATCAGGACATGACATGTCTGTCTGAGGGTTGAAATCAGGACATGTCTGTCTGTCTGTCTGAGGGTTGAAATCAGGACAAGACATGTCTGTCTGAGGGTTGAAATCAGGACAAGACTTGTCTGTCTGAGGGTTGAAATCAGGACAAGACATGTCTGTCTGTCTGAGGGTTGAAATCAGGACAAGACATGTCTGTCTGTCTAAGGTTTGAAATCAGGACAAGACATGTCTGTCTGTCTGAGGGTTGAAATCAGGACAAGACATGTCTGTCTGAGGGTTGAAATCAGGACAAGACTTGTCTGTCTGTCTGCGGGTTGAAATCAGGACAAGACATGTCTGTCTGAGGGTTGAAATCAGGACAAGACTTGTCTGTCTGAGGGTTGACATCAGGACAAGACTTGTCTGTCTGTCTGAGGGTTGAAATCAGGACAAGACTTGTCTGTCTGAGGTTTGAAATCAGGACAAGACTTGTCTGTCTGTCTGAGGTTTGAAATCAGGACAAGACATGTCTGTCTGAGGGTTGAAATCAGGACAAGACATGTCTGTCTGAGGGTTGAAATCAGGACAAGACTTGTCTGTCTGTCTGAGGGTTGAAATCAGGACAAGACATGTCTGTCTGAGGGTTGAAATCAGGACAAGACTTGTCTGTCTGAGGGTTGAAATCAGGACAAGACTTGTCTGTCTGTCTGAGGGTTGAAATCAGGACAAGACATGTCTGTCTGTCTGAGGGTTGAAATCAGGACAAGACATGTCTGTCTGTCTGAGGGTTGAAATCAGGACAAGACTTGTCTGTCTGAGGGTTGAAATCAGGACATGACATGTCTGTCTGAGGGTTGAAATCAGGACATGTCTGTCTGTCTGAGGGTTGAAATCAGGACATGTCTGTCTGAGGGTTGAAATCAGGACAAGACTTGTCTGTCTGAGGGTTGAAATCAGGACATGACATGTCTGTCTGAGGGTTGAAATCAGGACATGTCTGTCTGTCTGTCTGAGGGTTGAAATCAGGACAAGACATGTCTGTCTGAGGGTTGAAATCAGGACAAGACTTGTCTGTCTGAGGGTTGAAATCAGGACAAGACATGTCTGTCTGTCTGAGGGTTGAAATCAGGACAAGACATGTCTGTCTGAGGGTTGAAATCAGGACAAGACTTGTCTGTCTAAGGGTTGAAATCAGGACAAGACATGTCTGTCTGTCTGAGGGTTGAAATCAGGACAAGACATGTCTGTCTGAGGGTTGAAATCAGGACAAGACTTGTCTGTCTGTCTGCGGGTTGAAATCAGGACAAGACATGTCTGTCTGAGGGTTGAAATCAGGACAAGACTTGTCTGTCTGAGGGTTGACATCAGGACAAGACTTGTCTGTCTGTCTGAGGGTTGAAATCAGGACAAGACTTGTCTGTCTGAGGTTTGAAATCAGGACAAGACTTGTCTGTCTGTCTGAGGTTTGAAATCAGGACAAGACATGTCTGTCTGAGGGTTGAAATCAGGACAAGACATGTCTGTCTGAGGGTTGAAATCAGGACAAGACTTGTCTGTCTGTCTGAGGGTTGAAATCAGGACAAGACATGTCTGTCTGAGGGTTGAAATCAGGACAAGACTTGTCTGTCTGAGGGTTGAAATCAGGACAAGACTTGTCTGTCTGTCTGAGGGTTGAAATCAGGACAAGACATGTCTGTCTGTCTGAGGGTTGAAATCAGGACAAGACATGTCTGTCTGAGGGTTGAATTCAGGACAAGACATGTATGTCTGTCTGAGGGTTGAAATCAGGACAAGACATGTCTGTCTGTCTGAGGGTTGAAATCAGGACAAGACATGTCTGTCTGTCTGAGGGTTGAAATCAGGACAAGACATGTCTGTCTGAGGATTGAAATCAGGACAAGACTTGTCTGTCTGTCTGAGGGTTGAAATCAGGACAAGACATGTCTGTCTGAGGGTTGAAATCAGGACAAGACTTGTCTGTCTGAGGTTTGAAATCAGGACAAGACTTGTCTGTCTGTCTGTGGGTTGAAATCAGGACAAGACATGTCTGTCTGAGGGTTGAAATCAGGACAAGACTTGTCTGTCTGTCTGAGGGTTGAAATCAGGACAAGACATGTCTGTCTGTCTGAGGGTTGAAATCAGGACATGACATGTCTGTCTGAGGGTTGAAATCAGGACATGTCTGTCTGTCTGAGGGTTGAAATCAGGACAAGACATCTCTGTCTGTCTGAGGGTTGAAATCAGGACAAGACTTGTCTGTCCGTCTGAGGGTTGAAATCAGGACAAGACATGTCTGTCTGTCTGAGGGTTGAAATCAGGACAAGACATGTCTGTCTGTCTGAGGGTTGAAATCAGGACAAGACTTGTCTGTCTGTCTGAGGGTTGAAATCAGGACAAGACTTGTCTGTCTGTCTGAGGGTTGAAATCAGGACAAGACTTGTCTGTCTGTCTGAGGGTTGAAATCAGGACAAGACATGTCTGTCTGTCTGAGGGTTGAAATCAGGACAAGACTTGTCTGTCTGAGGGTTGAAATCAGGACATGACATGTCTGTCTGAGGGTTGAAATCAGGACAAGACTTGTCAGGACATGTCTGTCTGAGGGTTGAAATCAGGACAAGACATGTCTGTCTGTCTGAGGTTGAAATCAGGACAAGACATGTCTGTCTGTCTGAGGGTTGAAATCAGGACAAGACTTGTCTGTCTGAGGGTTGAAATCAGGACATGACATGTCTGTCTGAGGGTTGAAATCAGGACATGTCTGTCTGTCTGAGGGTTGAAATCTGTCTGTCTGAGGGTTGAAATCAGGACAAGACATTGTCTGTCTGTCTGAGGGTTGAAATCAGGACAAGACATGTCTGTCTGTCTGGGGTTGAAATCAGGACAAGACAGGGTTGTCAGGACAAGACTTGTCTGTCTGAGGGTTGAAATCAGGACAAGACTTGTCTGTCTGTCTGAGGGTTGAAATCAGGACAAGACTTGTCTGTCTGAGGTTTGAAATCAGGACAAGACTTGTCTGTCTGTCTGAGGTTTGAAATCAGGACAAGACATGTCTGTCTGAGGGTTGAAATCAGGACAAGACATGTCTGTCTGAGGGTTGAAATCAGGACAAGACTTGTCTGTCTGTCTGAGGGTTGAAATCAGGACAAGACATGTCTGTCTGAGGGTTGAAATCAGGACAAGACTTGTCTGTCTGTCTGAGGGTTGAAATCAGGACAAGACATGTCTGTCTGTCTGAGGGTTGAAATCAGGACAAGACATGTCTGTCTGAGGGTTGAAATCAGGACAAGACTTGTCTGTCTGAGGTTTGAAATCAGGACAAGACTTGTCTGTCTGTCTGTGGGTTGAAATCAGGACAAGACATGTCTGTCTGAGGGTTGAAATCAGGACAAGACTTGTCTGTCTGTCTGAGGGTTGAAATCAGGACAAGACATGTCTGTCTGTCTGAGGGTTGAAATCAGGACAAGACATGTATGTCTGAGGGTTGAAATCAGGACATGACATGTCTGTCTGAGGGTTGAAATCAGGACATGTCTGTCTGTCTGAGGGTTGAAATCAGGACAAGACATCTCTGTCTGTCTGAGGGTTGAAATCAGGACAAGACTTGTCTGTCCGTCTGAGGGTTGAAATCAGGACAAGACTTGTCTGTCTGTCTGAGGGTTGAAATCAGGACAAGACATGTCTGTCTGTCTGAGGGTTGAAATCAGGACAAGACATGTCTGTCTGTCTGAGGGTTGAAATCAGGACAAGACTTGTCTGTCTGTCTGAGGGTTGAAATCAGGACAAGACTTGTCTGTCTGTCTGAGGGTTGAAATCAGGACAAGACTTGTCTGTCTGTCTGAGGGTTGAAATCAGGACAAGACTTGTCTGTCTGTCTGAGGGTTGAAATCAGGACAAGACTTGTCTGTCTGAGGGTTGAAATCAGGACATGACATGTCTGTCTGAGGGTTGAAATCAGGACATGACTGTCTGAAAATCAGGACATGTCTGTCTGAGGGTTGAAATCAGGACAAGACATGTCTGTCTGTCTGAGCGTTGAAATCAGGACAAGACATGTCTGTCTGTCTGAGGGTTGAAATCAGGACAAGACTTGTCTGTCTGAGGGTTGAAATCAGGACATGACATGTCTGTCTGAGGGTTGAAATCAGGACATGTCTGTCTGAGGGTTGAAATCTGTCTGTCTGAGGGTTGAAATCAGGACAAGACATGTCTGTCTGTCTGAGGGTTGAAATCAGGACAAGACTTGTCTGTCTGAGGGTTGAAATCAGGACAAGACTTGTCTGTCTGTCTGAGGGTTGAAATCAGGACATGACATGTCTGTCTGTGGGTTGAAATCAGGACAAGACATGTCTGTCTGTCTGAGGGTTGAAATCAGGACATGACTTGTCTGTCTGAGGGTTGAAATCAGGACAAGACATGTCTGTCTGTCTGAGGGTTGAAATCAGGACAAGACATGTCTGTCTGTCTGAGGGTTGAAATCAGGACAAGACATGTCTGTCTGTCTGAGGGTTGAAATCAGGACAAGACTTGTCTGTCTGAGGGTTGAAATCAGGACAAGACTTGTCTGTCTGTCTGAGGGTTGAAATCAGGACAAGACATGTCTGTCTGTCTGAGGGTTGAAATCAGGACAAGACATGTCTGTCTGTCTGAGGGTTGAAATCAGGACAAGACTTGTCTGTCTGTCTGAGGGTTGAAATCAGGACAAGACTTGTCTGTCTGTCTGAGGGTTGAAATCAGGACAAGACTTGTCTGTCTGTCTGAGGGTTGAAATCAGGACAAGACTTGTCTGTCTGTCTGAGGGTTGAAATCAGGACAAGACTTGTCTGTCTGAGGGTTGAAATCAGGACATGACATGTCTGTCTGAGGGTTGAAATCAGGACATGTCTGTCTGTCTGAGGGTTGAAATCAGGACATGTCTGTCTGAGGGTTGAAATCAGGACAAGACATGTCTGTCTGTCTGAGCGTTGAAATCAGGACAAGACATGTCTGTCTGTCTGAGGGTTGAAATCAGGACAAGACTTGTCTGTCTGAGGGTTGAAATCAGGACATGACATGTCTGTCTGAGGGTTGAAATCAGGACATGTCTGTCTGAGGGTTGAAATCAGGACATGTCTGTCTGAGGGTTGAAATCAGGACAAGACATGTCTGTCTGTCTGAGGGTTGAAATCAGGACAAGACTTGTCTGTCTGAGGGTTGAAATCAGGACAAGACTTGTCTGTCTGTCTGAGGGTTGAAATCAGGACATGACATGTCTGTCTGTGGGTTGAAATCAGGACAAGACATGTCTGTCTGTCTGAGGGTTGAAATCAGGACATGACTTGTCTGTCTGAGGGTTGAAATCAGGACAAGACATGTCTGTCTGTCTGAGGGTTGAAATCAGGACATGACATGTCTGTCTGAGGGTTGAAATCAGGACAAGACATGTCTGTCTGTCTGAGGGTTGAAATCAGGACATGACTTGTCTGTCTGAGAGTTGAATTCAGGACATGACTTGTCTGTCTGAGGGTTGAAATCAGGACATGACATGTCTGTCTGTCTGGGTTGATATAAGAACATAATGCCAACAAGACAATGAGTGAATACTTTGTAAACTCTCTCTTGTCCCGTCAGTTTCCATCCCAAACGGTACCATATTCCCTATATAGTGCACTATCCATTGAGTCTCTGGTCAAAGTAGTGCACTATATAGGGAATAGAGTGCAATTTTGGACACTACCCTCAGTCTTCATTTAAAGCTGGCAGGACCTCCACTGAACATTAGTGAAATATGTTTATAATGGGTTAGATATTATACCAGGCCAAACCCTTAGTCTATTCTGGAAATGTTTATAATGGGTTAGATATTTTAACAGGCCAAACCCTTCCTCTAGTAGAGTGTCAGGTTGTTTACCACATGACACCCTATAGAGAACCCTAATCTCTATATAGTGCACTGTGTTTTAACAGGGCTCTGGGAGTGGAGTGCCCGTTGGGACACAACCTGGGAGTCAGGTCTAGTCAGGTCTAGTCAGGTCTAGTCAGGTCTGTGTTTTAACAGGGCTCTGGGAGTGGAGTGCCCGTGTTGACACAACCTGAGAGTCAGGTCTAGTCAGGTCTAGTCAGGTCTAGTCAGGTCTAGTCAGGTCTGTGTTTTAACAGGGCTCTGGGAGTGGAGTGCCCGTTGGGACACAACCTGGGAGTCAGGTCTAGTCAGGTCTAGTCAGGTCTAGTCAGGTCTGTGTTTTAAAAGGGCTCTGGGAGTGGAGTGCTCATTGGGACACAACCTGAGAGTCAGGTCTAGTCAGGTCTAGTCAGGTCTGTGTTTTAAAAGGGTTCTGGGAGTGGAGTGCCCGTTGGGACACAACCTGGGAGTCAGGTCTAGTCAGGTCTAGTCAGGTCTAGTCAGGTCTAGTCAGGTCTGTGTTTTAACAGGGCTCTGGGAGTGGAGTGCCCGTTGGGACACAACCTGGGAGTCAGGTCTAGTCAGGTCTAGTCAGGTCTGTGTTTTAACAGGGCTCTGGGAGTGGAGTGCCCGTTGGGACACAACCTGGGAGTCAGGTCTAGTCAGGTCTAGTCAGGTCTAGTCAGGTCTGTGTTTTAAAAGGGCTCTGGGAGTGGAGTGCTCATTGGGACACAACCTGAGAGTCAGGTCTAGTCAGGTCTAGTCAGGTCTGTGTTTTAACAGGGCTCTGGGAGTGGAGTGCCCGTTGGGACACAACCTGAGAGTCAGGTCTAGTCAGGTCTAGTCAGGTCTAGTCAGGTCTAGTCAGGTCTGTGTTTTAACAGGGCTCTGGGAGTGGAGTGCCCGTTGGGACACAACCTGAGAGTCAGGTCTAGTCAGGTCTAGTCAGGTCTAGTCAGGTCTGTGTTTTAAAAGGGCTCTGGGAGTGGAGTGCCCGTTGGGACACAACCTGGGAGTCAGGTCTAGTCAGGTCTAGTCAGGTCTAGTCAGGTCTGTGTTTTAAAAGGGCTCTGGGAGTGGAGTGGCCGTTGGGACACAACCTGAGAGTCAGGTCTAGTCAGGTCTAGTCAGGTCTAGTCAGGTCTGTGTTTTAACAGGGCTCTGGGAGTGGAGTGCCCGTTGGGACACAACCTGAGAGTCAGGTCTAGTCAGGTCTAGTCAGGTCTAGTTTGTCAGATCGACACAGAAATGAGGTGAAGTTATTTATGTTCATTTAGATCGGAGGGATCCACCACTGGTGATTTGTATTGTACCTGCCTCCTCTAACCACTAGGCTACCTGCCTCTAACCACTAGGCTACCTGCCTCTAACCACTAGGCTACCTGCCTCTAACCACTAGGCTACCTGCCTCCTCTAACCACTAGGCTACCTGCCTCTAACCACTAGGCTACCTGCCTCCTCTAACCACTAGGCTACCTGCCTCTAACCACTAGGCTACCTGCCTCCTCTAACCACTAGGCTACCTGCCTCTAACCACTAGGCTACCTGCCTCTAACCACTAGGCTACCTGCCTCTAACCACTAGGCTACCTGCCTCCTCTAACCACTAGGCTACCTGCCTCTAACCACTAGGCTACCTGCCTCTAATCACTAGGCTACCTGCCTCTAACCACTAGGCTACCTGCCTCCTCTAACCACTAGGCTACCTGCCTCTAACCACTAGGCTACCTGCCTCTAACCACTAGGCTACCTGCCTCTAACCACTAGGCTACCTGCCTCTAACCACTAGGCTACCTGCCTCCTCTAACCACTAGGCTACCTGCCTCCTCTAACCACTAGGCTAACTGCCTCTAACCACTAGGCTACCTGCCTCCTCTAACCACTAGGCTACCTGCCTCTAACCACTAGGCTACCTGCCTCTAACCACTAGGCTACCTGCCTCTAACCACTAGGCTACCTGCCTCCTCTAACCACTAGGCTACCTGCCTCCTCTAACCACTAGGCTACCTGCCTCTAACCACTAGGCTACCTGCCTCCTCTAACCACTAGGCTACCTGCCTCTAACCACTAGGCGACCTGCCTCTAATCACTAGGCTACCTGCCTCTAACCACTAGGCTACCTGCCTCTAACCACTAGGCTACCTGCCTCTAACCACTAGGCTACCTGCCTCTAATCACTAGGCTACCTGCCTCTAACCACTAGGCTACCTGCCTCTAACCACTATGCTACCTGCCTCTAACCACTAGGCTACCTGCCTCTAACCACTAGGCTACCTGCCTCCTTTAACCACTAGGCTACCTGCCTCCTCTAACCACTAGGCTACCTGCCTCCTCTAACCACTAGGCTACCTGCCTCCTCTAACCACTAGGCTACCTGCCTCCTCTAACCACTAGGCTACCTGCCTCCTCTAACCACTAGGCTACCTGCCTCTAACCACTAGGCTACCTGCCTCTAACCACTAGGCTACCTGCCTCTAACCACTAGGCTACCTGCCTCTAACCACTAGGCTACCTGCCTCTAACCACTAGGCTACCTGCCTCTAACCACTAGGCTACCTGCCTCTAACCACTAGGCTACCCTGCCTCTAACCACTAGGCTACCTGCCTCTAACCACTAGGCTACCTGCCTCCTCTAACCACTAGGCTACCTGCCTCTAACCACTAGGCTACCTGCCTCTAACCACTAGGCTACCTGCCTCCTCTAACCACTAGGCTACCTGCCTCTAACCACTAGGCTACCTGCCTCCTCTAACCACTAGGCTACCTGCCTCTAACCACTAGGCTACCTGCCTCCTCTAACCACTAGGCTACCTGCCTCTAACCACTAGGCTACCTGCCTCCTCTAACCACTAGGCTACCTGCCTCCTCTAACCACTAGGCTACCTGCCTCCTCTAACCACTAGGCTACCTGCCTCCTCTAACCACTAGGCTACCTGCCTCTAACCACTAGGCTACCTGCCTCTAACCACTAGGCTACCTGCCTCCTCTAACCACTAGGCTACCTGCCTCTAACCACTAGGCTACCTGCCTCCTCTAACCACTAGGCTACCTGCCTCTAACCACTAGGCTACCTGCCTCCTCTAACCACTAGGCTACCTGCCTCTAACCACTAGGCTACCTGCCTCTAACCACTAGGCTACCTGCCTCTAACCACTAGGCTACCTGCCTCCTCTAACCAC
Source organism: Oncorhynchus nerka (assembly GCF_034236695.1). NCBI lineage: Eukaryota > Metazoa > Chordata > Actinopteri > Salmoniformes > Salmonidae > Oncorhynchus > Oncorhynchus nerka. The sequence goes on from NC_088415.1 coordinate 91,180,557, forward strand.
TAGGCTACCTGCCTCCTCTAACCACTAGGCTACCTGCCTCTAACCACTAGGCTACCTGCCTCCTCTAACCACTAGGCTACCTGCCTCCTCTAACCACTAGGCTACCTGCCTCTAACCACTAGGCTACCTGCCTCTAACCACTAGGCTACCTGCCTCCTCTAACCACTAGGCTACCTGCCTCTAACCACTAGGCTACCTGCCTCTAACCACTAGGCTACCTGCCTCCTCTAACCACTAGGCTACCTGCCTCTAACCACTAGGCTACCTGCCTCTAACCACTAGGCTACCTGCCGTCCCGACACTCTAACCACTAGGCTACCTGCCTCTAACCACTAGGCTACCTGCCTCTAACCACTAGGCTACCTGCCTCTAACCACTAGGCTACCTGCCTCTAACCACTAGGCTACCTGCCTCTAATCACTAGGCTACCTGCCTCCTCTAACCACTAGGCTACCTGCCTCTAACCACTAGGCTACCTGCCTCTAACCACTAGGCTACCTGCCTCCTCTAACCACTAGGCTACCTGCCTCCTCTAACCACTAGGCTACCTGCCTCTAACCACTAGGCTACCTGCCTCTAACCACTAGGCTACCTGCCTCCTCTAACCACTAGGCTACCTGCCTCCTCTAACCACTAGGCTACCTGCCTCTAACCACTAGGCTACCTGCCTCTAACCACTAGGCTACCTGCCTCCTCTAACCACTAGGCTACCTGCCTCCTCTAACCACTAGGCTACCTGCCTCTAACCACTAGGCTACCTGCCTCTAACCACTAGGCTACCTGCCTCCTCTAACCACTAGGCTACCTGCCTCCTCTAACCACTAGGCTACCTGCCTCCTCTAACCACTAGGCTACCTGCCTCTAACCACTAGGCTACCTGCCTCTAATCACTAGGCTACCTGCCTCTAACCACTAGGCTACCTGCCTCTAACCACTAGGCTACCTGCCTCTAATCACTAGGCTACCTGCCTCTAACCACTAGGCTACCTGCCTCTAACCACTAGGCTACCTGCCTCCTCTAACCACTAGGCTACCTGCCTCCTCTAACCACTAGGCTACCTGCCTCCTCTAACCACTAGGCTACCTGCCTCTAACCACTAGGCTACCTGCCTCCTCTAACCACTAGGCTACCTGCCTCTAACCACTAGGCTACCTGCCTCCTCTAACCACTAGGCTACCTGCCTCCTCTAACCACTAGGCTACCTGCCTCTAACCACTAGGCTACCTGCCTCCTCTAACCACTAGGCTACCTGCCTCTAACCACTAGGCTACCTGCCTCTAACCACTAGGCTACCTGCCTCCTCTAACCACTAGGCTACCTGCCTCTAACCACTAGGCTACCTGCCTCTAACCACTAGGCTACCTGCCTCTAACCACTAGGCTACCTGCCTCCTCTAACCACTAGGCTACCTGCCTCTAACCACTAGGCTACCTGCCTCTAACCACTAGGCTACCTGCCTCTAACCACTAGGCTACCTGCCTCCTCTAACCACTAGGCTACCTGCCTCTAACCACTAGACTACCTGCCTCTAACCACTAGGCTACCTGCCTCCTCTAACCACTAGGCTACCTGCCTCCTCTAACCACTAGGCTACCTGCCTCCTCTAACCACTAGGCTACCTGCCTCTAACCACTAGGCTACCTGCCTCCTCTAACCACTAGGCTACCTGCCTCCTCTAACCACTAGGCTACCTGCCTCTAACCACTAGGCTACCTGCCTCCTCTAACCACTAGGCTACCTGCCTCCTCTAACCACTAGGCTACCTGCCTCTAACCACTAGGCTACCTGCCTCCTCTAACCACTAGGCTACCTGCCTCCTCTAACCACTAGGCTACCTGCCTCCTCTAACCACTAGGCTACCTGCCTCCTCTAACCACTAGGCTACCTGCCTCCTCTAACCACTAGGCTACCTGCCTCCTCTAACCACTAGGCTACCTGCCTCTAACCACTAGGCTACCTGCCTCTAACCACTAGGCTACCTGCCTCTAACCACTAGGCTACCTGCCTCTAACCACTAGGCTACCTGCCTCTAACCACTAGGCTACCTGCCTCCTCTAACCACTAGGCTACCTGCCTCTAACTACTAGGCTGCCTGCCTCTAACCACTAGGCTACCTGCCTCTAACCACTAGGCTACCTGCCTCTAACCACTAGGCTACCTGCCTCTAACCACTAGGCTACCTGCCTCTAACCACTAGGCTACCTGCCTCCTCTAACCACTAGGCTACCTGCCTCCTCTAACCACTAGGCTACCTGCCTCTAACCACTAGGCTACCTGCCTCCTCTAACCACTAGGCTACCTGCCTCTAACCACTAGGCTACCTGCCTCCTCTAACCACTAGGCTACCTGCCTCTAACCACTAGGCTACCTGCCTCCTCTAACCACTAGGCTACCTGCCTCTAACCACTAGGCTACCTGCCTCCTCTAACCACTAGGCTACCTGCCTCTAACCACTAGGCTACCTGCCTCTAACCACTAGGCTACCTGCCTCCTCTAACCACTAGGCTACCTGCCTCCTCTAACCACTAGGCTACCTGCCTCTAACCACTAGGCTACCTGCCTCTAACCACTAGGCTACCTGCCTCTAACCACTAGGCTACCTGCCTCTAACCACTAGGCTACCTGCCTCCTCTAACCACTAGGCTACCTGCCTCCTCTAACCACTAGGCTACCTGCCTCTAACCACTAGGCTACCTGCCTCCTCTAACCACTAGGCTACACCACAGTATGTATTCATACAATAAGATAGGGTCATATCTAATTCCTACAGTATGTTCTCTGAATGGCTAGTGTCTAGTCTTTCAGGCATTGTGTGCGTCCCAAATAGAACCCTATTCCCTATAGTGTCACTCCTGCTCCCGCTCTCCCTCCCCGGGCGCTCGAGGGCGCTCGAGGACGGCCCAGCACTACACACTCCTGCCACCGTCGTTACGCACACCTGTTTTCCTCGTCACGCGCATCAGCGATTCATTGAACTGACCTGGACTCATTCACCTGCTCTCATTACCTTCCCTATATCTGTCTGTTCCCGAGGTTGTTCCAACGCTTCTGCATTATTGTCGTCATGACGTTTTGTTTCCCCCATGTTCTGACTCCGTTCCTGTTCTGTCACTTCCATGTACCTGCTTCTCATCTCCACATTCGGTTATTACCTATATAGTACACTAGTTTTGACCAGAGTCAGCAGGGCTCTGGTCCAAAGTAGTGCACTACATAGGGAATAGGTTACCAATAGGTACGCACACAGCATTGAGATAGCACAGTGGAAAACAGTGACTTGACTTTCCTTATACTAATGGAAAACCCATGTGTTTTGGTTTTTTTGTCTCTCTTTTTTCCTACTTTTAAAATGAAGGCTGGTGACTTGTCAGAGTTCTCTGTAGAGGGATGGCCACTGTAATTTAACGGCAATCCAAAAAGTACCCAATTGTCATACTTGTAAAGATACCTTTAATAGAACTCAAAAGTCAAAGTCACTCGGTAAAATACTACTTCAGTAAAAGTCCAAAAGTCTAAACCACCATTTTTGGAAACCAGCCCGTTAATCTCTATGGGACTAAAATGGAACGTATATGTCTGAAACTGGAACCAGGTTACAGTAAAACTATTCCCGGACAACAACACAAATCCAATCTAGATCCTAGATCTTCCTACTGTGAGAGGTTTTATTCGTACGGCACCGACACTTCAAAAACACATTCCATAAGACTCTGGCTCCAGGTCCAGAAAACTGGTCCAGAAATATTCAGAAACGTCTTGTTAGTTGTTACCATTTAGCTATTCATTATTTTGTAGAGATAAACAACTCTAAAATATCACCCCTCCTAATTTTCTCTAAGGTTTTATGACATATAATTATATTGTACCGGAAAAAAATACTGATTCCTTCAGAGAAACTAGAACAAAACAGGCCATTCATATTGTAACCTGGAACCAAAAATACAAATCAAAAGGGTTCTGCTGTAACCCTTCAACCGGTTGTCCTATGAGGAAAGCCGAAGAACCCTTTTAGGTTCTAGATAGACCCTTTTTTTGTACGCCCTATAAAGTGCACTACTTTTGACCAGGGCCGATAGAGCTCTGGACTAAAGTAGTGCACTACATAGGGAATAGGGTGCCATTTCGAACTCAGTCCCATTGTCCTGCGTTTTGAGGGTGATATGATTATATACATAATCTACTTCGTGTGTTTTTCCAAACCCCCGGGACAGAACTGTTTCTTTGCTCTTCGTTGTGAGTGTACAGACGCTATCTAGAAACAACGGCAATATGGTTTCAGTTTGGGCTGCCTCTTTTGTTTTGAGGTACAGGGACATCCCCCAGCATTTCAACAACACTTTGTATACGGACTTATTTTGTATTTAGCAGTTGACACTAAAGTCAAGATAACAACATTTTTATGGAAAGTTTGAAGTAGCTTTTTTTTTTTTTACAATAACAAATGATTCATTGATTCAAATGTAGCTAGCAAAAACTCAAAAATCTAGGAGGCTCAAATGGGTTGTTGACACAAGCTAACAGCAAGGAGAACATTTCCTGGAAATGTGTAGTGTTTTTATCATGGTTTTCCTTGCAGTGTAGTGTATTTATCATGGTTTTCCATGCAGTGTAGTGTATTTATCATGGTTTTCCATGCAGTGTAGTGTATTTATCAGGGTTTTCCATGCAGTGTAGTGTATTTATCATGGTTTTCCATGCAGTGTAGTGTATTTATCAGGGTTTTCCATGCAGTGTAGTGTTTTTATCATGGTTTTCCATGCAGTGTAGTGTATTTATCAGGGTTTTCCATGCAGTGTAGTGTATTTATCATGGTTTTATTTGCAGTGTAGTGTTTTTATCAGGGTTTTTCTTGCAGTGTAGTGTTTTTATCATGGTTTTCTTTGCAGTGTAGTGTTTTTATCCGGGTTTTCCATGCAGTGTAGTGTATTTATCAGGGTTTTCCTTGCAGTGTAGTGTTTTTATCATGGTTTTCCATGCAGTGTAGTGTATTTATCATGGTTTTCCATGCAGTGTAGTGTATTTATCAGGGTTTTCCATGCAGTGTAGTGTTTTTATCATGGTTTTCCATGCAGTGTAGTGTATTTATCAGGGTTTTCCATGCAGTGTAGTGTATTTATCATGGTTTTATTTGCAGTGTAGTGTTTTTATCAGGGTTTTTCTTGCAGTGTAGTGTTTTTATCATGGTTTTCTTTGCAGTGTAGTGTTTTTATCCGGGTTTTCCATGCAATGTAGTGTATTTATCAGGGTTTTCCTTGCAGTGTAGTGTTTTTATCATGGTTTTCCATGCAGTGTAGTGTTTTTATCATGGTTTTCCATGCAGTGTAGTGTTTTTATCAGGGTTTTCCATGCAGTGTAGTGTATTTATCAGGGTTTTCTTTAGTGTAGTGTATTTATCATGGTTTTCCATGCAGTGTAGTGTTTTTATCAGGGTTTTCCATGCAGTGTAGTGTTTTTATCAGGGTTTTCCATGCAGTGTAGTGTTTTTCTCATGGTTTTCCTTGCAGTGTAGTTTATTTATCAGGGTTTTTTCCATGCAGTGTAGTTTATTTATCAGGGTTTTTTCCATGCAGTGTAGTGTTTTTATCATGGTTTTATTTGCAGTGTAGTGTTTTTATCAGGGTTTTCCATGCAGTGTAGTGTTTTTATCAGGGTTTTCCATGCAGTGTAGTGTTTTTATCAGGGTTTTCCATGCAGTGTAGTGTTTTTATCAGGGTTTTCCATGCAGTGTAGTGTATTTATCATGGTTTTCCATGCAGTGTAGTGTTTTTATCATGGAGCGACCAGATCGCTCCGGGTTGGAGCGATCTGGTCGCATCCGCGCTTCGGTCTGCAGGTTGTATAACAGGTTGTATAACTTTTTCATTACATTTCATTACATTTCATTATAGTACAACGGTCTGATTTGTCTAATCTTAGCAATTTCCTCTTAGCTAGCTACATAGTCGTCGTTGTATCAAAGATAATTGCGTAATTATCGTATTTCGTCGTCTCCTATCTGTCCAACACGTTCACCGTCTACCGTAGCACTGTAGTACTATCACACTCAACTGAACGTCTTGATTAGTGTAGTGTTAGCTAGCTACATAGCTAGCTACATAGTTGTCTTTGCTGTCTTCGTATCCAAGATAATTGTGTAGCTTAGAGTGTGGAGTCTTAGAGTGATAATTGCGTTATTATTGTATTTCGTCGCCCTCCTATCTGCCTAGCAGCTAGCATACGTTCACCGGCTACCGTAGCACTGTAGTAACTATCACACTCAACCGAACGACTTGATTAGTGTAGTATTAGATAGCTACATAGTTGTCTTTGCTGTCTTCGTATCCAAGATAATTGTGTAGTTTAGAGTGTGTAGTCTTAGAGTGATTATCTTAATTCACCGAGGTTAGCTAGCCAGCTATTTTGTCGTCCTTAACGTAGGAGACACTCCTAGCTAGCCAATAGCCAGCCAACGTCTACTGAATAGAACTTTCGCATTCCGGTCGCATTCCGCGTCGCTCCACAGGTAGTATCACTTTTTCACTTCATTTCATTACAGTCCCAACGGTGTGATTTGTTTGATCGTAGCTAGCTACATAGCTAGCTACATAGCCGTCTTTGTTTCAAAGATAATTGTGTAGTCTAGAGCGATTTTCTAGGTTAGCTAGCCAGCTATTGTCGTTCTCCTACGCAACGTAACGTAACCAACACTGCTAGCTAGCCAGCTAGCTCCCGATAAGCAGCATTGTAGAAACTTCACACTCAACGGTACGACTTGATTAGGGTAGTGTCAACAACGCAGCTAGCCTACCCCAGCAGTACATTTTAATCATTTTAGTCAATTAGATTCTTGCTACGTAAGCTTAACTTTCTGAACATTCGAGACGTGTAGTCCACTTGTCATTCCAATCTCCTCTGCATTAGCGTAGCCTCTTCTCTAGCCTGTCAACTATGTGTCTGTCTATCCCTGTTCTCTCCTCTCTGCACAGACCATACAAACGCTCCACACCGCATGGCCGCAGCCACCCTAATCTGGTGGTCCCAGCGCGCACGACCCACGTGGAGTTCCAGGTCTCCGGTAGCCTCTGGAACTGCCGATCTGCGGCCAACAAGGCAGAGTTCATCTCAGCCTATGTCTCCCTCCAGTCCCTCGACTTCTTGGCTCTGACGGAAACATGGATCACCACAGACAACACCGCTACTCCTACTGCTCTCTCTTCGTCCGCCCACGTGCTCTCGCACACCCCGAGAGCTTCTGGTCAGCGGGGTGGTGGCACCGGGATCCTCATCTCTCCCAAGTGGTCATTCTCTCTTTCTCCCTTACCCATCTGTCTATCGCCTCCTTTGAATTCCATGCTGTCACAGTTACCAGCCCTTTCAAGCTTAACATCCTTATCATTTATCGCCCTCCAGGTTCCCTCGGAGAGTTCATCAATGAGCTTGATGCCTTGATAAGCTCCTTTCCTGAGGACGGCTCACCTCTCACAGTTCTGGGCGACTTTAACCTCCCCACGTCTACCTTTGACTCATTCCTCTCTGCCTCCTTCTTTCCACTCCTCTCCTCTTTTGACCTCACCCTCTCACCTTCCCCCTACTCACAAGGCAGGCAATACGCTCGACCTCATCTTTACTAGATGCTGTTCCTCCACTAACCTCACTGCAACTCCTCCAAGTCTCCGACCACTACCTTGTATCCTTTTCCCTCTCGCTCTCATCCAACACTTCCCACACTGCCCCTACTCGGATGGTATCGCGCCGTCCCAACCTTCGCTCTCTCTCCCCGCTACTCTCTCCTCTTCCATCCTATCATCTCTTCCCTCTGCTCAAACCTTCTCCAACCTATCTCCTGATTCTGCCTCCTCAACCCTCCTCTCCTCCCTTTCTGCATCCTTTGACTCTCTATGTCCCCTATCCTCCAGGCCGGCTCGGTCCTCCCCTCCCGCTCCGTGGCTCGACGACTCATTGCGAGCTCACAGAACAGGGCTCCGGGCAGCCGAGCGGAAATGGAGGAAAACTCGCCTCCCTGCAGACCTGGCATCCTTTCACTCCCTCCTCTCTACATTTTCCTCCTCTGTCTCTGCTGCTAAAGCCACTTTCTACCACTCTAAATTCCAAGCATCTGCCTCTAACCCTAGGAAGCTCTTTGCCACCTTCTCCTCCCTCTTGAATCCTCCTCCCCCTCCCCCTCCTCCCCTCTCTGCAGATGACTTCGTCAACCATTTTGAAAAGAAGGTCGACGACATCCGATCCTCGTTTGCTAAGTCAAACGACACCGCTGGTTCTGCTCACACTGCCCTACCCTGTGCTCTGACCTCTTTCTCCCCTCTCTCTCCAGATGACATCTCACGTCTTGTGACGGCCGGCCGCCCAACAACCTGCCCGCTTGACCCTATCCCCTCCTCTCTTCTCCAGACCATCTCCGGTGACCTTCTCCCTTACCTCACCTCGCTCATCAACTCATCCCTGACCGCTGGCTACGTCCCTCCCGTCTTCAAGAGAGCGAGAGTTGCACCCCTTCTGAAAAAACCTACACTCGATCCCTCCGATGTCAACAACTACAGACCAGTATCCCTTCTTTCTTTTCTCTCCAAAACTCTTGAACGTGCCGTCCTTGGCCAGCTCTCCCGCTATCTCTCTCAGAATGACCTTCTTGATCCAAATCAGTCAGGTTTCAAGACTAGTCATTCAACTGATACTGCTCTTCTCTGTATCACGGAGGCGCTCCGCACTGCTAAAGCTAACTCTCTCTCCTCTGCTCTCATCCTTCTAGACCTATCGGCTGCCTTCGATACTGTGAACCATCAGATCCTCCTCTCCACCCTCTCCGAGTTGGGCATCTCCGGCGCGGCCCACGCTTGGATTGCGTCCTACCTGACAGGTCGCTCCTACCAGGTGGCGTGGCGAGAATCCGTCTCCTCACCACGCGCTCTCACCACTGGTGTCCCCCAGGGCTCTGTTCTAGGCCCTCTCCTATTCTCGCTATACACCAAGTCACTTGGCTCTGTCATAACCTCACATGGTCTCTCCTATCATTGCTATGCAGACGACACACAATTAATCTTCTCCTTTCCCCCTTCTGACGACCAGGTGGCGAATCGCATCTCTGCATGTCTGGCAGACATATCAGTGTGGATGACGGATCATCACCTCAAGCTGAACCTCGGCAAGACGGAGCTGCTCTTCCTCCCGGGGAAGGACTGCCCGTTCCATGATCTCGCCATCACGGTTGACAACTCCATTGTGTCCTCGTCCCAGAGCGCTAAGAACCTTGGCGTGATCCTGGACAACACCCTGTCGTTCTCAAATAACATCAAGGCGGTGGCCCGTTCCTGTAGGTTCATGCTCTACAACATCCGCAGAGTACGACCCTGCCTCACACAGGAAGCGGCGCAGGTCCTAATCCAGGCACTTGTCATCTCCCGTCTGGATTACTGCAACTCGCTGTTGGCTGGGCTCCCTGCCTGTGCCATTAAACCCCTACAACTCATCCAGAACGCCGCAGCCCGTCTGGTGTTCAACCTTCCCAAGTTCTCTCACGTCACCCCGCTCCTCCGCTCTCTCCACTGGCTTCCAGTTGAAGCTCGCATCCGCTACAAGACCATGGTGCTTGCCTACGGAGCTGTGAGGGGAACGGCACCTCAGTACCTCCAGGCTCTGATCAGGCCCTACACCCAAACAAGGGCACTGCGTTCATCCACCTCTGGCCTGCTCGCCTCCCTACCACTGAGGAAGTACAGTTCCCGCTCAGCCCAGTCAAAACTGTTCGCTGCTCTGGCCCCCCAATGGTGGAACAAACTCCCTCACGACGCCAGGACAGCGGAGTCAATCACCACCTTCCGGAGACACCTGAAACCCCACCTCTTTAAGGAATACCTAGGATAGGATAAAGTAATCCTTCTCCCCCCCTTAAAAGACCTAGATGCACTATTGTAAAGTGGCTGTTCCACTGGATGTCATAAGGTGAAAGCACCAATTTGTAAGTCGCTCTGGATAAGAGCGTCTGCTAAATGTAAATGTAATGATGTTCTTTGCAGTGTAGTGTTTTTATCAGGGTTCTCCATGCAGTGTAGAGTATTTATCAGGGTTTTCCATGCAGTGTGGTGTATTTATCAATGGTTTTCCATGCAGTGTAGTGTTTTTATCAATGGTTTTCCATGCAGTGTAGTGTTTTTATCAGGGTTTTCCATGCAGTGTAGTGTATTTATCATGGTTTTCCATGCAGTGTAGTGTATTTATCATGGTTTTCTTTGCAGTGTAGTGTTTTTATCAGGGTTTTCCATGCAGTGTAGTGTATTTATCATGGTTTTCCATGCAGTGTAGTGTATTTATCATGGTTTTCCATGCAGTGTAGTGTTTTTATCATGGTTTTCCATGCAGTGTAGTGTTTTTATCATGGTTTTCCATGCAGTGTAGTGTTTTTATCATGGTTTTCCATGCAGTGTAGTGTTTTTATCTGGGTTTTCTTTAGTGTAGTGTATTTATCATGGTTTTCCTTGCAGTGTAGTGTTTCACAAAGCATTTCTAGGACATGACAAAGCAGTGCACCTAAAGCTGTCAAATAAGTGAGCCTGAAGTGTTTAATTAATTAATGTATTTATTTTACCCTTAATTTACCAGGTAAGTTGACTGAGAACACATTCTCATTTACAGAAACGGCCTGGCGAATAGTTAACTCCTGAATTGAATTCTTAATGTATAGATCAGAAAACCCATATATCTCTCTCTTTCTCTCTCTCACACACACACGGTCTTGTACAGCTAACCTTGTGGGGGGGACGCATTCAGTCCCATTCAAAGTTCTATTTCCCCTAACCCCTAACCCTAAACCTAACCTTAACCTGTACCCTAACACTAACCCCTAACCCTAACCCCTAACCCCTAACCCTAACCTTGACCCTAACCCTAACCCCTAACCCTAACCCTAACCTTGACCCTAACCCCTAACCCTAACCCTAACCCTAACCTTGACCCTAACCCTAACCTTGACCCTAACCCTAACCTTGACCCTAACCCTAACCCCTAACCCTAACCTTGACCCTAACCCTAACCTTGACCCTAACCCTAACCCTAACCCTAACCTTGACTCTAACCCTAACCTTGACCCTTACCCTAACCCTAACCTTGACCCTAACCCTAACCTTAACCCCATATCTAACCCTAGCTCCTAACCCTAACCCTATAACTATAACTAAAGCTAACCCTAAACCTAGCCCCTAACCCTTAACGTAATCCTAACCCTAACACTAATTCTAGCCTTAACCCTAAACCTAACCCTAGCTCCTACCCCTTAATGTAATTCTAACCCTAACACTAATTCTAGCCTTAACCCTAAACCCCCTAGAATTAGCATTTGAACTCGTGGGGACTAACAAAAAGTCACCAATTGGTCAAATTTTTGTCAGTTTACAATTATTGTGGGGACTTCTGGTCCCCACAAGAATAGTTAAACAGATCCACACTCACACACACAGTGGTAGCAAGGGTAGCTGTTGTAGCAGGGTTAGCTGTGGTAGCAGTGGTAGAAGGGGTAGCTGTGGTAGCATGTGGCTGCTGTGGTATCAGGGGTAGCTGTGGTAGCATGTGGCTGCTGTGGTAGCAGGGGTAGCATGTGGTAGCAGAGGTAGCATGTGATAGCAGGGGTAGCTGTGGTAGCAGGGGTAGCTGTGGTAGCTGTGGTATCAGGGGTAGATGTGGTATCAGGGGTAGATGTGGTAGCTGTGGTAGCATGTGGTAGCACGGGTAGCTGTTGTAACATGTGGTAGCAGGGGTAGCTGTGGTGTCAGGGGTAGATGTGGTAGCTGTGGTATCATGTGGTAGCAGGGGTAGCTGTGGTAGCTGTGGTAGCAGCGGTAGCTGTGTTAGCTGTGGTAGAATGTGGCAGCAGGGGTAGCTGTGGTAGCAGGGGTAGTTGTGGATGCAGGGGTAGCTCTAATAGCTGTGGTAGCAGTGGTAGTAGTAGTAGCAGTGGTAGCAGTGGAGGCAGTGGTAGCAGTGGAGGCAGTGGTAACTGTGGTTGTAGTGGTAGCAGTGGTTGTAGTGGTAGCAGTGGTTGATGTGGAGGCAGTGGTAGCTGTGGTTGTAGTGGTAGCAGTGGTTGTAGTGGTAGCAGTGGTAAATGTGGAGGCAGTGGTAGCAGTGGTTGATGTGGAGGCAGTGGTAGCAGTGGTAGATGTGGAGGCAGTGGTAGCAGTGGTAACTGTGGTTGTAGTGGTAGCAGTGGTTGTAGTGGTAGCAGTGGTTGATGTGGAGGCAGTGGTAGCAGTGGTTGTAGTGGTAGCAGTGGTAACTGTGGTTGTAGTGGTAACTGTGGTTGTAGTGGTAGCAGTGGTAACTGTGGTTGTAGTGGTAACTGTGGTTGTAGTGGTAGCAGTGGTTGTAGTGGTAGCAGTGGTTGATGTGGAGGCAGTGGTAACTGTGGTTGTAGTGGTAGCAGTGGTTGTAGTGGTAGCAGTGGTAACTGTGGTTGTAGTGGTAACTGTGGTTGTAGTGGTAGCAGTGGTAAATGTGGAGGCAGTGGTAACTGTGGTTGTAGTGGTAACTGTGGTTGTAGTGGTAGCAGTGGTTGTAGTGGTAGCAGTGGTAAATGTGGAGGCAGTGGTAACTGTGGTTGTAGTGGTAGCAGTGGTTGTAGTGGTAGCAGTGGTAAATGTGGAGGCAGTGGTAACTGTGGTTGTAGTGGTAGCAGTGGTTGTAGTGGTAGCAGTGGTAAATGTGGAGGCAGTGGTAACTGTGGTTGTAGTGGTAGCAGTGGTTGTAGTGGTAGCAGTGGTAGATGTGGAGGCAGTGGTAACTGTGGTTGTAGTGGTAGATGTGGAGGCAGTGGTAGTAGTGGTTGTAGTGGTAGATGTGGTAAATGTGGTAGCAGGGGTAGCTGTGGTTGTAGTGGTAACTGTGTAGCAGTGGTAGTAGTGGTTGTAGTGGTAGATGTGGTAAATGTGGTAGCAGGGGTAGCTGTGGTAGCTGTGGTAGCAGTGGTAGTAGTGGTAGCAGTGCTAGCACTGCTAGTAGGGGTAGCTGTGGTAAATGTGGTAGCAGTGGTAGCAGTGGTAGCAGTGGAGGCAGTGGTAGCAGTGGTTATAGTAGTAGTAGCATGTGGTTGTAGTGGTAGCAGTGGTAGCATGTGGTAAATGTGGAGGCAGTGGTAGCAGTGGTTATAGTAGTAGTAGCATGTGGTTGTAGTGGTAGCAGTGGTAGCATGTGGTAAATGTGGAGGCAGTGGTAACAGTGGTTGTAGTGGTAGCAGTGGTAACAGTGGTTGTAGTGGTAGCAGTGGTAAATGTGGAGGCAGTGGTAGCAGTGGTTATAGTAGTAGTAGCATGTGGTTGTAGTGGTAGCAGTGGTAGCATGTGGTAAATGTGGAGGCAGTGGTAACAGTGGTTGTAGTGGTAGCAGTGGTAGATGTGGAGGCAGTGGTAACTGCGGTTGTAGTAGCTGTGGAAGCAAGGGTAGCAAGGGTAGAAGTGGTAGCAGGGTTAGCTGTGATTGTAGTGGTAGCAGTGGTAGCAGTGCTAGTTGTGGTAGCAATAACTGCATCAATGACATCATCCCCACAATGACCGTACGTACCCCAACCAGAAGCCATGGATTACAGGCAACATCTGCACTAAGCTAAAGGGTAGAGCTGCCGCTTTCACGGAGCGTGACTCCAACCATGACATTTATAAGAAATCCCTCTATGCCCTCAGACGAACCATCAAACAGGCAAAGTGTTAATACAGCACTAAGATCAAATCGTACTACACTGGCTCCGATGTTCGTTGGATGTGGCAAGGCTTGCAAACTATTACAGAGTACAAAGAGAAGCACAGCCGTGAGCTGCCCAGTTACACAATCCTAACAGATGAGCTAAATTACTTCTATGCTTGTTTTGAGCAAGCAACACTGAAGTATGCATGAGAGCACCAGCTGTTCCGGATGACTGTGTGATCACGCTCTCCATAGCCAATGTGAGTTAGACCTTTAAATAGGTCTAACTGGGGCCAGACGGATTACCAGAATGTGCACTCTGATCATGAGCTGACCAACTCGCAAGTGTCTTCACTGACATTTTCAACCTGTCCCTGACTGAGTCTGTAATACCAACATGTTTCAAGCAGAATACCATGGTGCCTGTGCCCAAGAGCACTAAGGTAACCTGCCTAAATGACTACCAACCTGTAGCACTCACGTCTGTAGCCATGAAGTGCTTTGAAAGGCAGGTCATGACTCACATCAACACCATTATGCCAGAAACCCTAGACCCACTCCAATTTCCAACAGATCCACAAATGACACAATCTCTATTACACTCCACACTGCCCTTTCCCACCTGGACAAGAAGGAGCACCTACATGAGAATGCTATTCATTGACTACAGCTCAGCTTTCAACACCATAGTGCCCTCAAAGCTCATCACTAAGCTAAGGACCCTAGGACTAAACACCTCCCTCTGCAATTGGTCCTGGACTTCCTGACACGCCACCCCCAGGTGGTAAGGGTAGGTAACAACACATCTGCCACACTAATCCTCAACATGGGGGCCCCTCAGTGTTGCCTGCTCAGTCCCCTCCTTCACTCCATGTTCAACCAGGACTGCATGGCCAGGCACGACTCCAACACCATCATTAAGTTTTCCGACAACACAACAGTGGTAGGCCTGATCACCGACAAAGATGAGACAGCCGATAGGGAGGAGGTCAGAGACCTGGCAGTGTGGTGCCAGGATAACAACCTCTCCCTCGATGTGATCAAGACAAAGGAGATGATTGTGCACTACGGGAAAAGGAGGACCGAGCACACCCCCATTATCATCGGCGGGGCTGTAGAGGAGCAGGTTGAGAGCTTCAAGTTACTTGGTGTCCACATCACCAACAAACTATCATAGTCCAAATACACCAAGACAGTCTACTCCCCCTCAGGAGACTGAAAAGATTTGGCATGGGTCCTCAGATCCCCAAAAAGTTCTACAACTGCACCATCGAGAGTATCCTGACTGGTTGTATCACTGTCTGGTACGGCAACTGCTTGGCCTCCGACCCTAAGGCACTACAGAGGGCCAATCTTCCTGCCATCCACAACTTCTTTACCAGGTGGTGTCAGAGGAAGACCCTAAACATTGTCAAGGACTCCAGCTATCCTAGTCATAGACTGTTCTCTCTGCTACCGCACGGCAAGCGGTACCGGAGCGCAAAGTCTAGGTCCAAAAGGCTTCTTAACAGCTTCTACCTCCAAGCCGTAAGACTCCTGAACAGCTAATCAAATGGCAATCCTGATTATTTGCATTGATTTAATTACTCAATATTTCTCACTTCTAGCATAAAAAAAACAGAAACAGAATGAATCAAATGTATTCTATTTTAGATGATGCAACAACTGTTCATTAAGCAAATATTGGTTTGTTAGAACACGTGGTTCATCGGCCAAGAATATACATTTCTATACTATTCTCCTGTATCTTAGTCCGTTCCGCCGTCCAAATGTACGTAGTCTTAATTTGTTAGATATTACTTGTTAGATATTATTGCACTGTTGGAGCTAGAAGCACAAGCATTTCGCTACACCCACAATAACATCATCTAATCACGTGTATGTGACCAATAAAATGTTGATTTTATTTTTTGATTCATGTTTTGTGAACTTGTTTGAGACAATGAGGGGTTTCTTTATTAATCAAATGTATTTCTTTAAACCCCTTTTTTGCATGTTGGTTTACAGATACCCAGTCTAAAACCACAAAGAGCTTTACAGATACCCAGTCTAAAACCACAAAGAGCTTTACAGATACCCAGTCTAAAACCACAAAGAGCTTTACACATACCCAGTCTAAAACCACAAAGAGCTTTACAGATACCCAGTCTAAAACCACAAAGAGCTTTACAGATACCCAGTCTAAAACCACAAAGAGCTTTACAGATACCCAGTCTAAAACCACAAAGAGCTTTACAGATACCCAGTCTAAAACCACAAAGATCTTTACAGATACCCAGTCTAAAACCACAAAGAGCTTTACAGATACCCAGTCTAAAACCACAAAGAGCTTTACAGATACCCAGTCTAAAACCACAAAGAGCTTTACAGATACCCAGTCTAAAACCACAAAGAGCTTTACAGATACCCAGTCTAAAACCACAAAGAGCTTTACACATACCCAGTCTAAAACCACAAAGAGCTTTACAGATACCCAGTCTAAAACCACAAAGAGCTTTACAGATACCCAGTCTAAAACCACAAAGAGCTTTACAGATACCCAGTCTAAAACCACAAAGAGCTTTACAGATACCCAGTCTAAAACCCCAAAGAACTTTACAGATACCCAGACTAAAACCACAAAGAGCTTTACAGATACCCATCCTAGAGCCTCTTTGAGGTACGTGCTTTACAGATACCCAGCCTAAAACCCCAAAGTGCAAGCAATGCAGATCAGTAGGGATCTGGGACAGGGAAGCCTAGTGAAATCAGGCCAGAGGTCAGCTGCATTTGGACCAGGAGCACGGGATCAGCAGCACAACCAGGGGCTCAAGTCGTCCGGGAGGGGAGACACAGAGAGAGGGAGAGCAGAGAGAGACACAGAGACAGAGACAGAGAGAGAAAAGAGTAGGAGAAGGATAGATGCCTCGGGCTAATTCAGGATGGAGGGAGAGAGAGAGAGAGAGAGCTAGATGGGGATTAGTAGGAGCCTACAGTACACCAGATAAGAAAAACTGAGCCTATCCCCCGGTACATAAACTACTGGGGATTAAGACAGAGGGGCTGGGAGACACTGGCAATGTCCAACGGACAGGGCCAATCAGGAAGGAGTTTACCCAAGCACTTCGAGGCACAGTCGCCGATCTTGTATGGAAAGAATCTATACTATATGGTGCAATAAACATTCTAAAATGAGTTTAGCTGACAATGATATTAATTTCTAGCACCTTGTCAACTTGATTATTTTTTTCGTGCATTTCTGTCAGAATGTTTTTGTATTATTACATACAGCTGAAAATAACTTTGGGATATTAGATCGGTGGTCACTCACCAGAAATTCAAGCAGAAATTAAACTTTTGTTGAACTTTCCGGGTGGCTACAGGTAGCCTAGTGGTTAAATGTGAGGAAAACGCTACCAAGATTCTATCAACATATCTCCTGTGCTACACGCACATCAAGGACTCATTGCTACTGTCCTTTCTGGGACAGCTACAGGACCCTCCCCCAACCTCCCTTCGGGAAAAAATCAGATCATGTCTCCATTTTGCTCCTCCCACCTATAGGCAAAGAGAGGACTATTCAACGTTGGTCTGACCAATCGGAATCTATGCTTAAAGAAATCGACCTATATGCTGACTCTGTGACTGGGTTCATCAGGAAGTGAATAGAGGATGTTGTTCCCACTGTGATGATTAGAACTTATCCAAACCAAAAACAGTGGATAGATGGCAAAACTGAAAGCGCAAACAACTGCATTTAACCACGGCAAGGTGAGTGGGAACATGGACGTGTACAAACAGAACAGCTATGACCTCCGTGGCAATCAAAGACGACAAAAACGACAGTACAGGGACAAAGTCACAACTCAATTGCCAAACAAGACGTATATATGGCAGGGACTCCAGACAATCACAGATTATAAAGGGAAAGCCAAACACTGACGCCTCTCTCTCAGACAAGCTAAACACCTTGTTTGCCCGTTTCAAGGAAAACAACATTGAGCCAGCGATGGGGGAGACTCTGTGCTCTCATTATCTGTGGCTGACATAAGTAAGTAATTTAAGCGTGTTAAGCCTCACAAGGCTGCCGGTCCAGATTGCATCCCAAGCCGCGTCCTCAGAGCATGTGCAGACCGGCTGACATATTCAATCTCTACATACGGTAACTTAACTAAATGAGTATTGCCCTCACAACTCTGATTATGAAGTCCTTTGAGAGGCTAGTTAAGATGAGAGATGGGAGAACCTTCCAGAAGGACAACCATCT
This sequence comes from Oncorhynchus nerka, assembly GCF_034236695.1. Taxonomy (NCBI): domain Eukaryota; kingdom Metazoa; phylum Chordata; class Actinopteri; order Salmoniformes; family Salmonidae; genus Oncorhynchus; species Oncorhynchus nerka. The sequence continues at coordinate 91,198,466 of NC_088415.1, forward strand.
CTGCAGCACTCCACTAATCACGCCTTTATGGTAGAGTGGCAAGATGGAAGCCACTCCTCTGTAAAAGGCACATGATAGCCCGCTTGGAGTTTGCCAGAAGGCACCTAAAGGACTCAAAGACCATGAGAAACAAGATAGTCTGGTCTGATGAAACCAAGATTTAATTATTTGGCCTGAATGCCAAGCGTCACATCTGGAGGAAACGTGGCACCATGCCTACGGTGAAGCATGGTGGTGGCAATATCATGCTGTGGGGATGTTTGTCAGTGGCAGGGACTGGGAGACTAGTCAGGATCGAGGGAAAGATGAATGGAGCAAAGTACAGACACATCCTTGATGAAAACCTGCTCCAGAGCACTCAGGACCTCAGACTGGGGGGGAAGGTTCACCTTCCAACAGGACAACGACCTTAAGCACACAGTCAAGAGGAGTGTCTTTGGGACAAGTCTTGGAATGTCCTTGAGGTGCCCATCCAGAGCCAGGAATTGAACTCGATCTCTGGAGAGACCTGAAAATAGCTGTGCAGCGACGCACTCCATCGCTTCATTAAATACCACCCACAAAACACTAGTCTCAACGTCAACAGTGAAGCGGCAACTCCAGGATGCTGGCCTTCTAGCATAAATAAAAACAAAACTAAAGTAAAAGGCAGAGTTACAAAGGAAAAGGAAAAGCCATATAGACTGGCCAATAAAAATAAAAGTTTAAGATGGGCAGAATATGTGCAGAATAACACAGACACTGGACAGAGGAACTGCCTAGAAGGCCAGCATCCTGGAGTCGCGTCCTCACTGTTGATGTTGAGACTGGTGTTTTGCGGGTACTATTTAATGAAGCTGCCAGTTGAGGACTTGTGAGGCATCTGTGTCTTAAACTAGACACTCTAATATACTTGTCCTCTTGCTCAGTTGTCCACCGGGGCCTCCCCCTCTTCTTTCTATTCTGGTTAGGGACAGTTTGCGCTGTTCTGTGAAGAGTAGTACACAGCCTTGTACGAGATATTCAGTTTCTTACCAATTTCTCGCATGGAATGATTTTCATTTCTCAGAACAAGAATAGACTGATGAGTTTCAGAAAAAGTTATTTGTTTTTGGCCATTTTGAGCCTGTAATCTAACCCACAAATGCTGATGCTCCAGATACTCAACTAGTCTAAAGAAGGCCAGTTTTATTGCTTCTTTAATCAGGACAACAGTTTTCAGCTGTGCTAACATAATTTCAAAAGGGTTTTCTAATGATCAATTATCCTTTTAAAATGATAAACTTGGATTAGCTAACACAACGTGTCATTAGAACACAGGAGTGATGGTTGCTGATCATGGGCCTCTGTTTGCCTATGTAGATAATCCATAAAAAATGAGCCGTTTCCAGCTACAATAGTAATTTACAACATTAACAATATCTACACTGTATTTCAGATCTATTTTATTTTATTTTAATGGACAAAAAAATATATATATTTCAAAAACTAGGACATTTCTAAGTGATCCCAAACTTTACAACTGCATTGTATATTTCAGACTCTGACATTGCTAGTTGTGATATTTCTCAATTTCTTTATTTGAACATTTTCCATTATGTATTGTATTGTTTTATATTGCTAGGTATTAATGTACTATTGGAGATAGAAACACAAGCATATCGCTGCACTTGCGATAACATCTACAAATCTGTGTACACGACCAATACATTTTGTTGTCAATTGTTCTTTTCAGTAGAGTGGCCATTTTGTACAGTGTCATACCATGATATCTCAATTCAGTCGCATCGACCTACTGTGGTCCTCCTCAGGAGAAACCGAAGTCTCATCTGAAGCAGTATAGATTTTTGACACTGGTTTTCGGGTACAGTTTCCGAAATAAAATGGAATGTCAAAGAACACTGGCAAACCTACACTAAGTTAACCCGACTTTGATTTTGATAAGCCTTTGATTTTAAAGTGTGTTATACAATGGTTTCCATTGCACATCTTAAATAGCACACGATGAGACCTAGTCAAGTCTAGTGCACTATGACAGTGTTCTATTAATAACCTCTTATGGATAAGCGAGACGCTAACGTCTCAACTGGCCAATTGCTAGGGGAAATGCAGAGCGCCAGATTCAAATAAAATGCTATAAAATATGCATATCTTATATTCTTGGCATGAGTAGCAGGTAGTTGAAATTGGGCACGCTATTTATACAAAAGTGAAAATTCTGCCCCCTGGCTTTGAAAGGTTAAGAACACAAAGTATGGACCAATTTTCACATTGGATACCCTTCGACTGTTAGTCAGGCAGCTACTACTTTCTAACTGTTTAACAGCTGAGCGTTGGACAAAACAAATCACCATTTTATTTGTCACATGCGCCGAATACAACAGGTGTAGCCTTTACCATGAAAATGTTTACTGACAAAACCTTAAAACAAACAATGCTGATTTTTTTTCCTCAAAGTAGGAAAAATATTTGTACACTCTATAGCGTCTTGCGGTTGGATGCCAAGCAGTTGCCGTAACAAGCGGTGAAACAACCAGTGAGGATGCTTTTGATGGTGCAGCTGTATAATGTTTTGAGGATCTGAGGACCCATGACCAAATGTTTTCATGTTTTCATGAATGCCTTGGTGTGTTTGAACCATGATAGTTTGTTAGTGATATGGACGCCAAGGAACTTGAGGCTCTCGACCCGCTCCTCTACAGCCCGGTTGATACTCTGGTCGGACAGTGACGTAGTAGAAGGAGACTATTAGCCAGGCTGGGCTGTCTTTGAGGAACATGGTATCTGATGCGTGTTTAGAGTATCACAGACAATCCACATAGAAAGCATTAAACTCTACTCTCTCTTTAAGCCACATTGAAACCATTACACCCTTTTCAATCCACATAGAGAGCATAAACTCTACTCTCTCTTTAAGCCACATAGAAACCATTACACCCTCTTCAATCCACATAGAGAGCATAAACTCTACTCTCTCTTTAAGCCACATAGAAACCATTACACCCTCTTCAATCCACATAGAGAGCATAAACTCTACTCTCTCTTTAAGCCACATAGAAACCATTACACCCTCTTCAATCCACATAGAGAGCATAATCTCTACTCTCTCTTTAAGCCACATAGAAACCATTACACCCTCTTCAATCCACATAGAGAGCATAATCTCTACTCTCTCTTTAAGCCACATAGAAACCATTACACCCTCTTCAATCCACATAGAAACTCTTACACTCTCTTCAAGCTCAGTAGAAACCATTACACTGTCCTACTGTATAGATTCATCAGCAGAAGCCTAAGCGATGACTTGACAAAACATCCAAGTGAGCTGAGCAGAGGCAGGGCACACATCCCCCTTTCTTTCAGGTCATATTAAGCAGCTGGTAGAACACACACACACACACACACACACACACACACACACACACACACACACACACACACACACACACACACACACACACACACACACACACACACACACACTGGGTAGCTGGTAGCCTACCGCTAACAGTCAAACATAATGAGCATGCCCAGACACACACACATTCCTCCCGGTAGATTTGTGGTCTGCAATGTCTAGTATGTATCCCCCCCAACCATACACACAAACACACACACACAAACACACACACACACACACAAACTGTTGTTTAAGTGGATAATTTAGCACAGCAACACAGTGTGTTTGAGGTAACGTCTGCTGATGGGAAGTGAATGGGGTAATACGTATGAGAAGCTAGGAGCCTGGTAACAACCACATTTTATTAGCATGTTTATTAGGCTTTCATTCACTAGATGTTGTCCTCAAGAAACACCAAGACGAGGGAGAAATATCAAACTAGCAGCTCCCTCTTTGACTGATATGTATGAGCAACAATTAAGTAATAATCTCTCTGAGTACCAGCTAGGTAATAATCTCTCTGAGTACCAGCTAGGTAATAATATCTCTGAGCACCAGCTAGGTAATAATCTATCTGAGTACCAGCTAGGTAATAATCTCTCTGAGCACCAGCTAGGTAATAATCTCTCTGAGTACCAGACAATAATACTCAATCTGAGTACCAGCTAGGTAATAATCTCTCTGAGTACCAGCTAGGTAATAATATCTCTGAGCACCAGCTAGGTAATAATCTCTCTGAGTACCAGCTAGGTAATAATCTCTCTGAGTACCAGCTAGGTAATAATCTTTCTGAGTACCAGCTAGGTAATAATCTCTCTGAGTACCAGACAATAATACTCAATCTGAGTACCAGCTAGGTAATAATCTCTCTGAGTACCAGCTAGGTAATAATCTCTCTGAGTACCAGCTAGGTAATAATTTCTCTGAGTACCAGCTAGGTAATAATCTCTCTGAGTACCAGCTAGGTAATAATCTCTCTGAGTACCAGCTAGGTAATAATCTCTCTGAGCACCAGCTAGGTAATAATCTGAAAAAGTGTTTCAGTTATTTTATTGCATCAAATGACTCGAGATCCATCATTTCCAGATGAGGTGTCTCCCTCTGTCTACGCAACACAAGTGACATTTTTAGAACAACTTTTTTTTCCTTGTGCTTTACAGTAACTCGGCATAGACCCTGAAAAAGAAAATATACACTGAGTATAGGAAAACCTCCTTAGAAGGAAGAAACCGCAAGAGGATCCTGGCTTGGAGAAAAAGCGAGAGTGGGGTGTGTGCAAATAACAGATTTTTATTTATCTAAGAAACTTGAAAAGAGACTAACTAACTAATTGAAAGCCTTTTTAGCAGGAAACCAGAGCTGCTGGTGAACAATATCTCCTAGAAGTTTATGTTTTTAGCTGCTCGGGTTTAGCCCTGTTCAAGGAGGTAACTTTTTATAGACTAATTATACAATGCCATCTTGGTACTGCTTGGCAAACAAACACTTTGGTTTGTAATCATATGCTTTCAACTATAGAGAGTAGTTCCAAAAACTCCAGCCGCGCTAAAAATGGTAGATTCTACAAGATTCTATAAGAAGTTATAGAATTTTCCGATCCTACCCTTCCATTCGTTCTGTTCTGTTCTGTCTGTACATTCTGCCTACTGTGCTGGAAAAACATTGCGTCCAACCAAGAGAGAGAGTCAGATTTTTGAGGTTTGGTCGTAGAGGCCTGTGTGTGCCAACACAGGAGGGGTCCTCAAATTAAAGTAATTAAGTTGGGCTACAGGCCCAGTTAGCAGCATGAGCAAGATCTCTGACATTTTCCTGCTGACCAGATTAGAGAGCAAACCTTGCTAGCCTTTCCGACCCTCTCTTGCCAAGCCAAGTTGTATCTGTACACGCTAGCCCCGGGTGGTGAAGGAGGAGGAGGAAGAGGAGGAGGAGCAGGAGGAGGAGGAGGAGGAGGAGAAAGAGGTTGAGACCAGGTGGTGAAGGAGGAGGAGGAAGCGGAGGAGGAGGAGAGGGTGTATGGAGAGGAGGAGAAAGAGGTTGAGACCAGGGGGTGAAGGAGGAGGAGGAAGCGGAGGAGGAGGAGGAGGAGAAGGTGTATGGAGAGGAGGAGAAAGAGGTTGAGACCAGGGGGTGAAGGAGGGAGAGTAGAGGAGGGTTGTTGCAGGAACATATTCTTTGCTGTAGTATCGCTGAGCTAGCAGACAGCAAGTCTGAGGTCATTCTGGGCAATGCTGGTGTAAGACTGCCACCCTACACTACAGATCCAACCCCTCCAGAGCTTTTCATTTACAATACACCAAGCCTGTTGAAGGACAGGTAAAACACCTGAGTTTGTAAGGACCAATTGGGTCAAGTTACTCCACTAGAGAAGGAATAGGGTACCATTTGTGATGCAGCCTAGATTTGCAGGGCAAGACCCTTTGCCAATGTAAGGTCATTTGGTGACCCCATGCTCATACGACGAGGAATGACCAGTCAGACTTGAAGGCTTGTGTAAGCTCCCCAAGCTAACGCCTAGGCTTTAACCTTTGAACTCGTAGGGCTAACATAGAGTCCTGTGGTGTGCAGGAGACCATAGCTCGAAGCAAGTCGACACGGCTGTGTATAGAGTGGGAGGCAGCCTAGAGAGCAGAGGTAGACCTGAAACTGACTGAGAAAAATTGGGTGTGATTTTTGAACATTCCATGTTATCTACTGCTGTTGTGCCCTTGAGCAGAAACTAGCAATCCCGGATCCGGGATCGTAATTATAGCCTCAATCTCATTAGCATAACACAACGTTAACTATTCATGAAAATCGCAAATGAAATGAAATAAATATGCTGGCTCTCAAGCTTAGCCTTTTGTTAACAACACTGTCATCTCAGATTTTCAAAATATGCTTTTCAACCATAGCAAAACAAGCATTTGTGTAAGAGTATTGATAGCTAGCGTAGCATTTAGCGTTAGCATTCAGCGGGCAACATTTTCACAAAAACAAGAAAAGCATTCAAATAAAATCATTTACCTTTGAATAACTTCGGATGTTTTCAATGAGGAGACTCTCAGATAGCAAATGTTCAGTTTTTCCAAAAAGATTCTTTGTGTAGGAGAAATCGCTCCGTTTTGTTCATCACGTTTGGCTAACAAAAAAACCCGGAAATTCAGTCATCAAAACGCCAAACTTTTTTCAAAATTAACTCCATAATATCGACAGAAACATGGCAAACGTTGTTTAGAATCAATCCTCAAGGTGTTTTTCACATATCTATTCGATGATATATCATTCGTGGAAGTTTGGTTTCTCCTATGAATCACATGGAAGAATACTTGCAGCTGGAGATTACGCACCAATTTCGACGGAGGACACCAGGCGGACACCTGGTAAATGTAGTCTCTTATGGTCAATCTTCCAATGATATGCCTACAAATATGTCACAATGCTACAGACACCTTGGGGAAACGGCAGAAAGTGTAGGCTCGTTCCTGGCGCATTCACAGCCATATTAGGAGACATTGGAAAACAGCGCCTCAAAAAATTGGCTCACTTCCTGTTTAAAGTTTCATCTTGGTTTCGCCTGTAGCATCAGTTCTGTGGCACTCACAGATAATATCTTTGCAGTTTTGGAAACGTCAGAGTGTTTTCTTTCCAAAGCTGTCAATTATATGCATAGTCGAGCATCTTTTCGTGACAAAATATCTTGTTTAAAACGGGAACGTTTTTTCAGCCAAAAATGAAATACTGCCCCTAGAGTCTCAAGAGGTTCAGGGGAAGATGACACCACTATTTCAACATAATTGTGCATCCTAGAGAGGAAATGCACATTTAGGTCACACCTCGAAGAATGATGAAGGCTACTTTACAGTTGAAGTCAAACATTTACATATTATATATTATATAGCCTACAGTTATCATTAAAGTTATATAGCCTATAGTTAGCAATATAGCTATATAGCTTATAGTTATCATTATAGCTATATAGCCTATAGTTATCATTATAGCTATATAGCTTATATTTATCATTATAGCTATATAGCCTATAGTTATCATTATAGCTATATAGCCTATAGTTATCATTATACAGTTGAAGTCGGAAGTTTACATACAATTTAGCCAAATACATTTAAACGTTTCACAATTTCTGACATTTAATCCTAGTAAAAATGTGCCTGTCTTAGGACAGTTAGGATCACCACTTTATTTTAAGAATGTGAAATGTCAGAATAATAGTAGAGAGAATGATTTATTTCAGCTTTTATTTCTTTCATCACATTCCCAGTGGGTCAGAAGTTTACATACACTCAATTAGTATGGGTAACATTGGTTTTAAATTGTTTAACTTGGGTCAAACATTTCAGGTAGCCTTCCCACAATAAGTTGGGTGAATTTTGGCCCATTCCTCCTGACAGAGCTGGTGTACCTGAGTCAGGTTTGTAGGCCTCCTTGCTCGCACATGCTTTTTCAGTTCTGCCCACAAATGTTATATGGGATTGAAGTCAGAGCTTTGAGATGGCCACTCCAATACCTTGACTTTGTTGTCCTTAAGCCATTTTGCCACAACTTTGGAAGTATGCTTGGGGTCATTGGGCATCTGGAAGACTCATTTGCAGCTTTAACTTTAACTGATGTCTTGAGATGTTGCTTCAATATATCCACATTTTTCCATCCACATCATTTTCCAGCCTCATGATGCCATCTATTTTGTGAAGTGCACCAGTCCCTCCTGCAGCAAAGCACCCCCACAACATGATGCTGCCACCCCCATGCTTCACGGTTGGGATGGTGTTCTTCAGCTTGCAAGCCTCCCCCTTTTTTTCTCCAAACATAACGATGGTCATTATGGCCAAATAGTTCTATCTTTGTTTCATCAGACCAGAGGATATTTCTCCAAAAAGTATGATCTTTGTCCCCATATTCAGTTGCAAACTGTAGTCTGGCTTTTCTATGGCGTTTTCTCTAGCAGTGGCTTCTTCCTTGCTGAGCGGCCTTTCAGGTTATGTCGATATAGGACTCGTTTTACTGTGGATATGATACATTTGTTCCTGTTTCCTCCTGCATCTTCACAAGGTCCTTTGCTGTTGTTCTGGGATTGATTTGCACTTTTCTCACCAAAGTACATTAATCTCTAGGAGACAGAAGGAGTCTCCTTCCTGAGTGGTATGACGGCTGCGTGGTACCATGGTGTTTAAACTTGCGTACTATTGTTTGTACAGATGAATGTTGTACCTTCAGGCGTTTGGAAATGGCTCCCAACGATGAACCAGACTTGTGGAGGTCTACAATTTTCTTCTAAGGTCTTGGCAGATTTTTTTTCTTCCCATGATGTCAAGCAAAGAGGCACTGAGTTTGAAGGTAGGCCTTGAAATACATCCACAGGTACACCTTCAATTGACTCAAATTATGCCAATTAGCCTTTCAGAAGCTTCTAAAGCCATGACATCATTTTCTGGAATTTTCCATGCTGTTTAAAGGCACAGTCAACTTTGTGTATGTAAACTTCTGACCCACTGCAATTGTGATACAGTGAATTATAAGTGAAATAATCTGTCTGTAAACACTTGTTGGACAATTGACTTGTGTCATGCACATAGTAGATGTCCTAACCGACTTTCCAAAACTATAGTTTGTGATCAAAAAATTTGTGGAGTGGTTGAAAAATGAGTTTTAATGACTCCAAACTAAGTGTTTGTAAACTTCCGACTTCAACTCTACATATTCACTAATTGGAGTGGGAATTTCCATGTGGAGCTGATAAACATCAACAAATAGGGAAGTCAGAGCTGTCAGTGTAGCTAGCTAGCATGCTAATCTTATCTGCTGTTGCTGAGGTTTCCTTAACTATAACATATGGTTGGTCCTGATTTGTCATAATCATTGATTTGGGGACTACTTCGCCTCAGATTGAAACCACAGGCCTATCTTTGATTTCGCTATCTATTTTTATCTCCAAAGATTTGTCATCTTCCATAAATTGCGGCCGCGAATCCGCCATAGAAATAGTTAGAAATGCCTCTCGAGTGGCGCAGTGGTCTAAGGCACTGCATCGCAGTGCTAGCTGTGCCACTAGAGATTCTGGGTTCGAGTCCAGGCTCTGTCGCTGTGACAGGGAGACCCGGCACACAATTTACACAGGATCATCCGGGTTAGGGGAGGGTTTGGCTGGCAGGGATGTCCCTCACACGCTAGCGACTCCTGTGGAGGGCCGGGCGCATGCACGGTCGCCAGATGCACAAAAAAAAATCAAATCAAATCAAATGTATTTATATAGCCCTTTGTACATCAGCTGATATCTCAAAGTGCTGTACAGAAACCCAGCCTAAAACCCCAAACAGCAAGCAATGCAGGTGTAGAAGCACGGTGGCTAGGAAAAACTCCCTAGAAAGGCCAAAACCTTGGAAGAAACCTAGAGAGGAACCAGGCTATGTGGGGTGGCCAGTCCTCTTCTGGCTGTGCCGGGTGGAGATTATAACAGAACATGGCCAAGATGTTCAAATGTTCATAAATGACCAGCATGGTCAAATAATAATAATCACAGGCAGAACAGTTGAAACTGGAGCAGCAGCACAGCCAGGTGGACTGGGGACAGCAAGGAGTCATGATGTCAGGTAGTCCTGAGGCATGGTCCTAGGGCTCAGGTCCTCCGAGAGAGAGAAAGAAAGAGACAAAGAGAGAATTAGAGAGGGCATACTTAAATTCACACAGGACACCGGATAGGACAGGAGAAGTACTCCAGATATAACAAACTGACCCTAGCCCCCTGACACATAAACTACTGCAGCATAAATACTGGAGGGTGAGACAGGAGGGGTCAGGAGACACTGTGGTTTGTTGCTCCAGAGCCTTTCCGTTCACCTTGCCACTCCTGGGCCAGACTACACTCAATCATATGACCCACTGAAGAGATGAGCCTTCAGTAAAGACAAAGGTTGAGACCGAGTTTGCGTCTCTTACATGGGTAGGCAGACCATTCCATAAAAATGGAGCTCTATAGGAGAAAGCCCTGCCTCCAGCTGTTTGCTTAGAAATTCTAGGGACAATTAGGAGGCCTGCATCTTGTGACCGTAGCGTACGTGTAGGTATGTACGGCAGGACCAAATCAGAGAGATAGGTAGGAGCAAGCCCATGTAATGCTTTGTAGGTTAGCAGTAAAACCTTGAAATCAGCCCTTGCCTTGACAGGAAGCCAGTGTAGGGAGGCTAGCGCCTACCAGTGTAGGGAGATGAATGGCACAGTGTTTCTTTTGACACATTGGTTCAGGCTTCCAGGTTAAGTGGGCATTGTGCCAAGAAACAGTGTGTCATGGTTGGGTTCTGTTTCAGAGGACCCACGGCTCTCGACTTTAGTCTCTCCCGAGTTTCAGCGCTGAGACAAGACTGTAACTACCAATTGGATACCACGAAATCGGGTGTAAATTATTGTTATAAATAAATGAAATAGTTAGAAATAACAAGTCGAAGCTCTGGTGATAGGGATAAATATAGCAAGAAAGCTGATATGCGTTTTTCTACATTGTAATGGACATGGTGTAACATGGTAGGTAGGCTGCTGGCAGGCTTTGGTGCTACAGCAAAGCCCAGTCAGCCTGATCTCATGGTTCTCACAGGGGAAGTGAAAGTACTCTGCTCATGATAATGAATGTCTCAAATGATAATATAATGATAAGTTCCTTTAATTTTCTTGTGGGTTTCAAGCTAAAGTTACACCAATCAAAAGCAGTGGAGCGTGTAGAGAGGCTTTGGTGGTCAAAACCATTCATCTCGGGGCGACGGGGGGGAAGCTGGTTTACTAAATCATATCATATCACGCAATTATACCATTTATAAAATGGTCATAAATATGTCTTATTATTATACAGGCTAACTCAAAAATAAGTGAAAATGTACAAATGATCTAATGGATTATGATAATTCTTTGTAAAAAACAGAGGAGGTGCAAAAACACACGTTTTCACCCCCAATTTTAACGTGCTCCTTGGCTCAGGCTGCCAAGTGTACACGAGGCTCTTTGGCTCGTCTCAGTCGCAAAGAGGAATAACTCTGCAGCTGTTTCTGATCAATAAAACAATGTCATGCTGGTGGGTGGCGACATTCAAATCAAACAAAGCCTTGAAATGAAACGTAGGTTGAAAATAATGTGTATGTCACATCATAGGAAAAGACACTGCATTCACTCGGATTTGCACGAAGTGGACATATCGTTTTTTTTTTGTTACTTCAAGGCTAAATAAATCATACTTTGACTTAAAACGATGAGTTGTTTAGTTAAATCATTGCGCAATATCACGAGTAAACTCTGCCCATCTTCTTTTAGCTTAAAAAAAATGGGTTTCTACTGGTTTTGGGCGTCTAAGGACTAAACTGCACATTCAGATAGGCAAGCACATTTCTTTAACAGTGATACTATAATGGAAAATTGGTCCAATCTACACACAATGTAAACACAATACATTCACAGTGACGACATATATACAACCTCTTGAAAACGGTCTGAAAGTACACCCTTATGCGATCCACATTCAACATTTTTAATGAACCAATGAGGACATACAAACGAATGTTTTATGACGACACACATTGATCTACCCGGTATTCCAAACTCTTCATCCTGACTTTAGAGTAACGCTCTGTGATAACGTTCTGGACACTGACAAACTCCACTAAATGTGGTTTGGATTTGTGTGACAATTATTACAATTAAACTGTCAAATAATGTCTCTCAACGTCACACTGTGGAGAGCCAACTCAAGGACAAGGCATGCGTACCAAAAAGCAACATATTCCCTATATAGTGCACTACTTTTTGACCAGAGCCCTATGGCACCCTATTCCCTATATAGTGCACTACTTTTTGACCAGAGCCCTATGGCACCCTATTCCCTATATAGTGCACTACTTTTTGACCAGAGCCCTATGGCACCCTATTCCCTATATAGTGCACTACTTTTTGACCAGAGCCCTATGGCACCCTATTCCCTATATAGTGCACTGCTTTTGACCAGAGCCCTATGGCACCCTATTCCCTATATAGTGCACTACTTTTTGACCAGAGCCCTATGGCACCCTATTCCCTATATAGTGCACTGCTTTTGATCAGAGCCCTTTTTCCCTATATAGTGCACTGCTTTTTGACCAGAGCCCTATGGCACCCTATTCCCTATATAGTGCACTGCTTTTGATCAGAGCCCTATGGCACCCTATTCCCTATATAGTTCACTAGTTTTGACCAGAGCCCTATGGGCCCTTATGGTCAAAAAGTAGTGCACTATAAGGAATAGGGTGCCATTTGGGACCAGGGCTCTATAGCTAACACCTGTGCTTCCATTCTCTGTTCCAATGCTCGTTTTTGTTGCAATCATTATCTTCCCTTTCTTCTCCACTCGCTTTCCAAAGTTTCTTACTTTGAAAGAAATCTTTTAAAATCTGGAAAACATTTAATTTTGGCCGCTAAAGCTTTGATATCACAGTTTGATGGTCTTGTTGAGCATTTAACCTATTCTTTCTCATGCATTTAGGAAATGCCTGGAATCGCTGTTGATAACCCTCCTGCTTTGAAGTGTTTTATATAAAGCTTTATCCCTTACAATCAGGTGATGATTACTAACACTGTAATGATTAAAGTAATCATTTAGACTGTTTTATAGTGTTGGTCAAAGAATTATATGTAAAAAAATATTTAAAAAAAAATCGAAATGACGCTATTTACATGGATTACATTCAGATGTAATTGATTTAATCCAATTATAAGGAAACCCAATACCACTGCAGTGGAATGTATACATTATATGCTATGGGTGTTATAGATAAAACTGTAATGTCTTGTTATTTCGCATCGGTGTCTCTCCCTCTGTCCCTCCATCCATCTCCGTATGACAATACGATATGAAGAATATTGGATAACTGATGCGACTCCTAATCAACGCTCCAACACTTTCTTGTAACTAAGGACGTCTGGCCACTCTTGAATGACAGATGGTTGGGCGGGACCAGGAGTCAACTTTCCAGCATGTTGATTCGCTAAACGGAACATTTTCCATGTCAGTTTCCTGCTAGTCGCGGTTCAGAGGTTCGTGCCGCCTCCGTCCCTCCAGACTGCGCGCGCGGCTCTCGGAGCAATCGAACTGTCTCCGGTACTTTGCTGAACGCCCGTACACCTTCAGTCTAAGGGCTGGAGATAAGGGAAAGTGGAGCAAGAGGCCCAGTTTGGCTCTAAAGAAGAAACGAATTCTGTTTTCCACGTATGGCTTTGTTGTAGTAACAACACACCGATATATTGTTTTGGTGGATTTGTGGAAGGAAAAGGACACACATTTTGTTCTGAAAGGTCGGCCGTTTTTTTTTCAGAAGCTTTGTGGCGTTGAGTGAGAGACCATGGAGATGCAAATATGGTCCACAAGGTGGAAAACCAAGAGCCGGCTTTTGTACCCCACTCTAACCACCATCGTCACTCTCACTGTCCTTCTGCAAGTCGTCAATGTCCAAGCAGGTAAGTATCTGTCATTGGCGGAACGCGTTTCAGAACCGTTCACCTCGCAAACTCTCCCTGATGTTTCTTGGGGACGTGCAGGGTTGGTTTATCAATTGATCACATCGTTTCAGTAGAGCCAGTGCCACACTCACTGCGCAGTTTCTGCTGATGTTGACCGCACACTGAAAGAAACATTTAGATAACGAATGTCAATGCCAGTGTCATAAAATTCATGACTTAAGTGTCACCACATGTGAATCCATGATCAAATATAAGAATGTTTCAAATATGGCCAGTGCCAGACTTTTTAAAAGCATGTGTTTGTGTGTGCGTGTGTGTAAATCGCGATGTGAAATGCTCTCGTTAGCCTACGTTACAGACAGTGATGCTACCGCCATTCAGCGGTGAACACACAGCGAGACTCGTACAGGTGCGCTCGAACGGTCCTCCAGATTATATCGCCCCGCTCTTTGCGTGATACCCCAAAATAGCGGCTCGTACGTGGCATTCTGTTGTGGAGGTATTACCCGTCAAACTGTTCCCATGCCGCTCTCATGCGAATGTTTTAAATGGTTTAGCCAGACAAATAGGCTTTGTTTGTCCCGGTGGTCCGCTGTAATGTGGACACAGCTATCGAGAGGGGAATTCCGTAGGGTAGCAATCTCACACCTCGGCTATAGAATCCTATAGCCACTGCATAGTTGAACGTCAGAGTATTGATACGGTTAACGACAGAGTATTGATACGGTTAACGTCAGAGTATTGATTCGACTTTCTCACCTTCCCAAAAGAACCGCGTAATACGGACGGCTCTGACTTTTACGCATGAGTGTGTAGAGTTTGGTAGACTGCACATCAGCCGTAGGCGCTCGGTGGTTTAAAACTGAGACAGATGTGTTATAACATAACTTAACACACATTAATCATTAACTGGAACTATATGCTGGTTTTGAAATGTATCAATTGATTTCACCTATTTTATCTTGCCAATACGATTTTTTAAATACATTTTAACGTCACTCTCTTCCAAACTATCTGTCAATGATATGCTCTCGTGACACCCTCGATGTGTATTTAGCATACTGCATGTCAGCAATTCACTCAATTTGCCTAATTTTGGAGGCATTTTCCTATATGGTTTCGGGATATTTTAAAGTGATTCATAGACTTTTCACACAAACGGTATGAGGCACTGTTGTACCATGGGAGAATATGCTACTGCGTATAGGTAGTACTGTCGCCTATGGGGCGATGCTCTCAATTGTAGGAATGAAATACATATAGAGGCCAGAAGTAGAAAACACCGTTTCTCCGCTCTACCCTGGTTACCACTAAGCCCAATGAGTCTCCACTCTGCCCTGGTTACCACTAAGCCCAATAAGTATCTACTCTACCCTGGTTACCACTAAGCCCAATGAGTCTCCACTCTGCCCTGGTTACCACTAAGCCCAATAACTCTCCACTCTACCCTGGTTACCACTAAGCCCAATAACTCTCCACTCTACCCTGGTTACCACTAAGCCCAATGAGTCTCCACTCTGCCCTGGTTACCACTAAGCCCAATAACTCTCCACTCTTCCCTGGTTACCACTAAGCCCAATAACTCTCCACTCTACCCTGGTTACCACTAAGCCCAATAAGTATCTACTCTGCCCTGGTCACCAATAAGCCCAATAAGGGCCGTTGGTGGAAAGAGTTCTCTCATCTGTGTCTACCCCCCCTTTAAACTAGCCTACAGTATGTCTGGGTCAGGATAATTGCTTATTTCCCTTGATTGTAGATATTATGAAATAAATATTGTTTAGCCCCTGCTGTTATATACGTGTTGATTCTGTTAAGTTGACTTTGATATTATGAGCTAAGGCAGCAAGTCGGTATCAATATCCGAGCCATGCCTAAATTATTACGATGAGGAGTGGAAAGTATTCCTAGGGCACCAAAGGGTGCCATGTGCCTTACGATGTGTTTTCCTTTGTTGATTTTATGCCGGCACGTATTACAGTAGCCTAGGTTGATTTACATCAACTAATCAAAACTATTGATTGACTACAGAACCAGTATCTTACATTCTACAGTCTAGCTGTAATTCTAAAGAGGTTTCTGTCCATGTAAGGTTCCGTCTTGGGTGACATGGGGTGTGTCTGTCTGTGATGTCAGCTCATATCTCTGAATTGGTGACCACCACTTCCTCTACCCAGGATGATATGCCGTCTGTCTGGACAGTTCCTGTGGTTGGAATGTCCTGTGCAACCAAACCCTCCCCCCAACCTCCACCTTCCTCTTCCCACCCTTCACCCTCCTCTTCTCACCCTTATACTCCCTTTTAATACATTGTAGATAACTAACAATTAGATTGTTAGGGGACATTATTCCAGATATAGCCTGTTAAACTAGATACCCATCTATAATGGAATACCTCACACCCACACGGGCATGGCTCATCTATCCTCCTCCTCCTCCTCCTCCTTCTCCTCCTCCTCCTTCTCCTCCTCTTCCTCCTCCTCTTCCTCCTCCTCCTCCTCCTCCTCTTCCTCTTCCTCTTCCTCCTCCTCCTCCTCTTCCTTCTCCTCCTCCTCCTTCTCCCCCTCCTTCTCCTCCTCTTCCTCCTCCTCCTCCTCTTCCTCCTCCTTCTCCTCTGTGTGTGTGATGTTTAAACAGACCAGAATTGCATAATGTGACTAGCAAACATTTACAGGCTTTCCAGGGATCTGTAATTGTCACTTATGCTGCCAACTCTGTATAGATGGTGACAAGCAACAGCACAGAGAAAGATTATAGCCTACATCTCGTGATGTTAGGTACACCAACCCAAAAGAGCCCCCAAAAGCCACAGAGCCTTAAAAAGGCAAAAGGCAGGAATTAAAAAGTGAATCATGAAAGGCAAGCAAAATTTGAGTGTCACTCTTTGGGTAGGAAAACATAGTGGAAAGAGTCTGGATTATAGATGCTTCCAGAATGTGCTTCATTCGTTTAGTTTCAACCTAAAGGGGATACTTTTCCTTTATGGCTTTATCCAAATAGCATTTTAACACTGAAAGTGTGAAAATAACCAACCCAAAAGACAGAGTGAATGTTTTGTTTGTTCTGTTCTGGGTTATAGTTTGAGAACTGTAGTGCTGCTGTTTTAAAAAACTGCTTGTCTCAAATGTCTCTACCAGATGTGGTCACGTGTGTCTGCACAATGCTCCGTTCGGTTCCTTCGTTCGTTCAGCCTGGGGGAGAAATGTGCTCCTCAGCTCTCCCTCATCAGTGTCTCAGGCCTGTTAACATGACAGACAGTTGGCCTGCTTCCCAAATGGCACCCTAACCCCTACCACACAGTAGTGCACAACTTTTGACCACGGACTGTAGGGCCCTGTGATATAGGGAGTAGGCTGCCATTTGAGAAACAGACCGAAAGTATATGACAGGGCCCTGACAGTAGACAGGCAGCAGAGGACTGTCATGTATATCACAGGGCCCTGACAGTAGACAGGCAGCAGAGGACTGTCATGTATATCACCGGGCCCTGACAGTAGACAGGCAGCAGAGGACTGTCATGTATATCACAGGGCCCTGACAGTAGACAGGCAGCAGAGGACTGTCATGTATATCACAGGGCCCTGACAGTAGACAGGCAGCAGAGGACTGTCATGTATATCACCGGGCCCTGACAGTAGACAGGCAGCAGAGGACTGTCATGTATATCACCGGGCCCTGACAGCAGACAGGCAGCAGAGGACTGTCATGTATATCACAGGGCCCTGACAGTAGACAGGCAGCAGAGGACTGTCATGTATATCACAGGGCCCTGACAGTAGACAGGCAGCAGAGGACTGTCATGTATATCACCGGGCCCTGACAGTAGACAGACAGCAGAGGACTGTCATGTATATCACCGGGCCCTGACAGTAGACAGGCAGCAGAGGACTGTCATGTATATCACCGGGCCCTGACAGTAGACAGGCAGCAGAGGACTGTCATGTATATGACAGTAGACAGGCAGGGCCCTGACAGTAGACAGGCAGCAGAGGACTGTCATGTATATCACCGGGCCCTGACAGTAGGCACAGGCAGCAGAGGACTGTCATGTATATCACCCTGACAGGCCCTGACAGTAGACAGGCAGCAGAGGACTGTCATGTATATCACCGGGCCCTGACAGTAGACAGGCAGCAGAGGACTGTCATGTGATATCACACGGGCCCAGTGACAGTGTCAGACAGGCAGCAGGGACTGTCATGTATATGACAGGGCCCTGACAGTAGACAGGCAGCAGAGGACTGTCATGTATATCACCGGGCCCTGACAGTGTCAGACAGGCAGCAGAGGACTGTCATGTATATCACAGGGCCCTGACAGTAGACAGGCAGCAGAGGACTGTCATGTATATCACCGGGCCCTGACAGTAGACAGGCAGCAGAGGACTGTCATGTATATCACAGGGCCCTGACAGTAGACAGGCAGCAGAGGACTGTCATGTATATCACAGGGCCCTGACAGTAGACAGGCAGCAGAGGACTGTCATGTATATCACCGGGCCCTGACAGCAGACAGGCATCAGAGGACTGTCATGTATATCACCGGGCCCTGACAGTAGACAGGCAGCAGAGGACTGTCATGTATATCACCGGGCCCTGACAGCAGACAGACAGCAGAGGACTGTCATGTATATGACAGGGCCCTGACAGCAGACAGACAGCAGAGGACTGTCATGTATATCACCGGGCCCTGACAGTAGACAGGCAGCAGAGGACTGTCATGTATATGACAGGGCCCTGACAGCAGACAGACAGCAGAGGACTGTCATGTATATCACCGGGCCCTGACAGTAGACAGGCAGCAGAGGACTGTCATGTATATCACCGGGCCCTGACAGTAGACAGGCAGCAGAGGACTGTCATGTATATCACCGGGCCCTGACAGCAGACAGGCAGCAGAGGACTGTCATGTATATCACCGGGCCCTGACAGTAGACAGGCAGCAGAGGACTGTCATGTATATCACCGGGCCCTGACAGCAGACAGACAGCAGAGGACTGTCATGTATATGACAGGGCCCTGACAGCAGACAGACAGCAGAGGACTGTCATGTATATCACCGGGCCCTGACAGCAGACAGGCAGCAGAGGACTGTCATGTATATGACAGGGCCCTGACAGCAGACAGACAGCAGAGGACTGTCATGTATATCACCGGGCCCTGACAGTAGACAGGCAGCAGAGGACTGTCATGTATATGACAGGGCCCTGACAGCAGACAGACAGCAGAGGACTGTCATGTATATCACCGGGCCCTGACAGTAGACAGGCAGCAGAGGACTGTCATGTATATCACCGGGCCCTGACAGTAGACAGGCAGCAGAGGACTAGACAGGCAGCAGAGGACTGTCATGTATATCACCCCTGACAGGCCCTGACAGTAGACAGGCAGCAGAGGACTGTCATGTATATCACCGGGCCCTGACAGTAGACAGGCAGCAGAGGACTGTCATGTATATCACCGGGCCCTGACAGTAGACAGGCAGCAGAGGACTGTCATGTATATCACAGGGCCCTGACAGTAGACATGCAGCAGAGGACTGTCATGTATATCACCGGGCCCTGACAGTAGACAGGCAGCAGAGGACTGTCATGTATATCACAGGGCCCTGACAGTAGACAGGCAGCAGAGGACTGTCATGTATATCACAGGGCCCTGACAGCAGACAGGCAGCAGAGGACTGTCATGTATATCACCGGGCCCTGACAGTAGACAGGCAGCAGAGGACTGTCATGTATATCACAGGGCCCTGACAGTAGACAGGCAGCAGAGGACTGTCATGTATATCACCGGGCCCTGACAGTAGACAGGCAGCAGAGGACTGTCATGTATATGACAGGGCCCTGACAACAGACAGACAACAGAGGACTGTCATATCACCGGGCCCTGACAGTAGATAGGCAGCAGAGGACTGTCATGTATATCACCGGGCCCTGACAGCAGACAGGCAGCAGAGGACTGTCATGTATATCACCGGGCCCTGACAGTAGACAGGCAGCAGAGGACTGTCATGTATATCACCGGGCCCTGACAGTAGACAGGCAGCAGAGGACTGTCATGTATATCACCGGGCCCTGACAGTAGACAGGCAGCAGAGGACTGTCGTTCATATTTGAAGATGATAGTTAGTTTACTTCTAAGATATCGAGTTTAGATAGACAATGTGCCTACGAGTGACTGGGACTGGTAACATTTAACTGTAGTCAAATCCCCTGTCCTTCAGTAGGAGTTTCTGTCCCTTTGTCATTATATAGAATATGGTTTATAATTGGCATTGTGGTACGGAAGGAAATATGTCTCAAACTAGTCACACGTCGCGTTCTAAAACCACCTCTGAAGGATGCAATGTTTTTAAAAAGATACTTATGTAGTGCTGCTAAAGGGTTTTGGGATATTGCCTGTTTTTTGTGTGTTTTTTTTTAGCGCTTCTGTGAGGAGGTGGTTTGGAAGGAAAGGGGGTTGGTGGAGGGAGGGATAGAGGGAAAATGGGAGAAGAGGTGGGGGGGGGGGGGGGGGGGTAATTCCTGGCCAATTCAACACATCTGGAATATATGAGTCTGGGAGGTATGCAGTAATGCAGCATTCTCCAGCTCACAAAGAGGCCTTTGGTTCAGCATGATTCCCTTTTTTTCTCCTCTTCTTCTTCACAACCAGTAGCTCAGTACTCGGGACAATATACAGATGGAGCAGGAGACTTTAGTTTTTTTATGGGGCATCTTCTAGAGGGGAGAAAGATTTTTTATTTTTTTATTCTAAAAAATAAAATAAAAAACCTTTCAGTGAAGTTATTCTCATATTTTGGGGCTTTTTTTTATTGGGTATCTTCTAGAGGGGAGAGAGATTTTAAAAATGTAAAAAAAATAAAAATAAAAAACCTTTCAGGTGAAGTTATCTCATAACGTGACTAGTATTAGTTCTGTGTGAGTTCGAGTGCAGTGAGGACTGCAGGACTTGTGGTCCTCAGAGAGAAAGGACCTGTTCAGTCATTCCAAAGAAACCAATTCAACTCCGACAGAAAAGCAGTAAGAAAGGAATGAGACATAAAGTGAGACCCAGGGCTCTGTTTCCGGCTGGTGTTAAAAACGCACGTTAGTTTTCCATTTCATCATGTATAAACTGGCGCACTGGCATCTTCCAACCCCTAACGCCGGGTTCGGCAATGTACCTGTCTAACACCAGTTTGCTTGGGCTGAGGCGGGAGGGCTGGAAATATTTGTTGTGTGTCCTTTTAAAGGAAAGATGAACCCATTTTTATGTAAATTTTTTAATATATATATTCTATCTGCACGATGTTCTAACATTTAATGTTTTCATGTGTATCTAAGCGAGTGCCGTTCAAGTAGGCAAAACATTTTTGGCACCAAATGTGATAAAGTGTCTCTCACTACACTGGAAATAAGCAGGAATATGACTTCTAGATGGGAAGAAGAAGAAACTACAGAAATGTTTTAAATTGAACATAGAGTCTCGTGTTTCCTTCAAAACAAAAGTGTCCACTTCATGCAGCGTTAATGGAAAGTTTTCAGACCCAGGAAAATCAGGTATTTCCTGTAACCCAGTTGATGACGGTTTTGATTTTGAGAAGCCTATCCAGCTATGACTCACAGTGCCCATGGAAGGAGAGATGTGCCTCTTTTTTGGTTCCCCCCCTCATTTAATTATATTTTTAAAAACAAGCACATCCTCCCGTCCCATTTAATCAAGTCTGGTTTAGCAGCATTGTATGGGTGTGTCTTTTTTATCATTAGCCAAAAGTAGCCTTTTGAGTGAAGGGCTTTTAAATGGTCTACTTGGGGAGTGTTTCGAAAATATTTTCTGCGTGTGTTTGCCCTCGTACATAGGCAACAATACAATTGACAAGAGTCGAGTATTTTTGTATAGACGTGCGAGTGTTCTGCAGAAAGACTTGGGGTGTGCACACAGTAACATTGAACGAGAGAAGGGATTTATGATGTCATGCTTTTGAGACGATCCTTTTTTATAGTAATATTTAAAAAACAGATTGATTGTTTTTTTTTCGGGGTTTACTTTGATTAAACCCAAACTTATTAGAAATGTTTACTTCGAATAGGTTTATTCAATACAATTTCAGCTGCTATTTCTGGAGAAGTCCAGATATGAGCTGTGGGATGGTTCCATGATGTTTATAAATATTCTCTTGAGTTGCCCAGCAGGCTAAGGCACTGCATCACTACAGACCATGGTTCGATCCCGGGCTATATCACAACCGGCCTTGATCGGAAATCCCATAGGGAGGCGAACAATTGGCCCAGGGTCGTCTGGTTTAGGGGAGGGTTTTGCCAGGGTAGGAAGTTTTTGTAAATAAGAATGTGTTGATAACTGGCTTGCCTATTTAAATAAAGGTTCATTAAATAAAACAGTAGATTTATGAGCGTTATAACAGTGGATGGGCCTTTCTCTGTCTGATCTTTACCTGTGAACAGTTTGGATGTGAGTAAAAACCCTCCATAGTCTGAGTTGCCCTTGTCTGTATTGGCCGCCCACAGGGAGCAATTATGTAACTGTATTCAGAGACTAATAAAACACATTTTTGTTTGAGTTTTTACTCGAATTTGATGCGAATTATACACTTTTTTTTTTTTAGGCCTTATCAATAGCCTAGTGAATTGAATGTTGTTTATTGACTGTGTTTGAAATGCCTATATCCAGACTGTGATTTACAGTGGGCCTAGCCCCCTAAATCTGTGAGAATGCTATAGCTCATGTTTAACAACATATTTCCATGTTGAAACAA